>NC_092675.1:12578029-12881623 GCF_964355755.1 Antedon mediterranea
TTTTGAAAAAACTTGTTAACATAAAAACACCAAAGTGCTTAGAATAGCTTCAAATCACATTTGGAGATGTTTTAGACCATTTTGTGATTTTTGAAAAAACTTGTTAACATAAAAACACGAAATGCTTAGAATAGCTTCAAATCACATTTGGAGACGTTTTAGACCATTTTGTGATTTTTGAAAAAACTTGTTAACATAAAAACACGAAAGTGCTTAGAATAGCTTCAAATCGCATTTGGAAACGTTTTAGACCATTTTGTGATTTTCGAAAAAGATTGTTAACATAAAAACACGAATGTGCTTAGAATCACATTATAAACCGTTTTAGACCATTTTGAGCATTTCGATAACAATTTTCACACAAAAACATCAAAGAGCACAAAATAGCTTAATATCGTATTTAAAAATGTTTTAGACCATTTTGAGCATTTGGATAAAACTTTTTCACACAAAACACCAAAGTGCTTAGAATAGCTTCAAATCGCATTTGGAGACGGTTTAGACCATTTTGTGATTTTGAAAAAACTTTATAACATAAAAACACCAAAGTGCTTAGAATAGCTTCAAATCGCATTTGGAGACGTTTTAGACCATTTTGTGATTTTCGAAAAAACTTGTTAACATAAAAACACCAAAGTGCTTAGAATAGCTTCAAATCGTATTTGGAGACGTTTTAGACCATTTTGAGATTTTCGAAAAAACTTGGTTACACAAAAACATCAAAGTGCTTAAAATCACATTATAAACCGTTTTAGACCATTTTGAGCATTTCGATAACACTTTTCACACAAAAACATCAAAGAGCACAAAATAGCTTAATATCGTATTTAAAAACGTTTTAGCCATTTTGAGCATTTCGACAAAACTTTTTCACACAAAACACCAAAGTGCTTAGAATAGCTTGAAATCGCATTTGGAGACGTTTTAGAACATTTTGTGTTTTTCGAAAAAAACTGTTAACATAAAAACACTAAAGTGCTTAGAATAGCTTCAAATCGCATTTGGAGACGTTTTAGAACATTTTGTGTTTTTCGAAAAAACCTGTTAACATAAAAACACCAAAGTGCTTAGAATAGCTTCAAATCGCATTTGGAGACGTTTTAGACCATTTTGTGATTTTTGAAAAAACTTGTTAACATAAAAACACCAAAGTGCTTAGAATAGCTTCAAATCACATTTGGAGACGTTTTAGACCATTTTGTGATTTTCGAAAAAACTTGTTTAAATAAAAACACGAAAGTGCTTAGAATAGCTTCAAATCACATTTGGAGACGTTTTAGACCATTTTGTGATTTTTGAAAAAAATAGTTAACATAAAAACACGAAAGTGCTTAGAATAGCTTCAAATCGCATTTGGAAACGTTTTAGACCATTTTGTGATTTTCGAAAAAGATTGTTAACATAAAAACACCAAAGTGCTTAGAATCACATTATAAACCGTTTTAGACCATTTTGAGCATTTCGATAACAATTTTCACACAAAAACATCAAAGAGCACAAAATAGCTTAATATCGTATTTAAAAATGTTTTAGACCATTTTGAGCATTTAGATAAAACTTTTTCACACAAAACACCAAAGTGCTTAGAATAGATTCAAATAGCATTTGGAGACGGTTTAGACCATTTTGTGATTTTGAAAAAACTTGTTAACATAAAAACACCAAAGTGCTTAGAATAGCTTCAAATCGTATTTGGAGACGTTTTAGACCATTTTGTGATTTTCGAAAAAACTTGTTAACATAAAAACACCAAAGTGCTTAGAATAGCTTCAAATCGTATTTGGAGACGTTTTAGACCATTTTGAGATTTTCGAAAAAACTTGGTTACACAAAAACATCAAAGTGCTTAAAATCACATTATAAACCGTTTTAGACCATTTTGAGCATTTCGATAACACTTTTCACACAAAAACATCAAAGAGCACAAAATAGCTTAATATCGTATTTAAAAACGTTTTAGACCATTTTGAGCATTTCGACAAAACTTTTTCACACAAAACACCAAAGTGCTTAAAATAGCTTCAAATCGCATTTGGAGACGTTTTAGACCAATTTGTGCATTTCGATGAAACTTGATTACACACAAAAACATCAAAGTGCTTAAAATCACATTATAAACCGTTTTAGACCATTTTGAGCATTTCGATAACACTTTTCACACAAAAACATCAAAGAGCACAAAATAGCTTAATATCGTATTTAAAAACGTTTTAGACCATTTTGAGCATTTAGACAAAACTTTTTCACACAAAACACAAAAGTGCTTAGAATAGCTTCAAATCGCATTTGGAGACGTTTTAGACCATTTTGTGATTTTCAAAAAAACTTGTTAACATAAAAACACCAAAGTGCTTAGAATAGCTTCAAATCGTATTTGGAGACGTTTTAGACCATTTTGTGATTTTCGAAAAAACTTGTTAACATAAAAACACCAAAGTGCTTAGAATAGCTTCAAATCGCATTTGGAAACGTTTTAGACCATTTTGTGATTTTCGAAAAAAATTGTTAACATAAAAACACCAAAGTGCTTAGAATCACATTATAAACCGTTTTAGACGATTTTGAGCATTTCGATAACAATTTTCACACAAAAACATCAAAGAGCACAAAATAGCTTAATATCGTATTTAAAAATGTTTTAGACCATTTTGAGCATTTAGATAAAACTTTTTCACACAAAACACCAAAGTGCTTAGAATAGCTTCAAATCACATTTGGAGACGTTTTAGACCATTTTGTGATTTTTGAAAAAACTTGTTAACATAAAAACACCAATGTGCTTAGAATAGCTTCAAATCACATTTGGAGACGTTTTAGACCATTTTGTGATTTTTGAAAAAACTTGTTAACATAAAAACACGAAAGTGCTTAGAATAGCTTCAAATCGCATTTGGAAACGTTTTAGACCATTTTGTGATTTTCGAAAAAAATTGTTAACATAAAAACACCAAAGTGCTTAGAATCACATTATAAACCGTTTTAGACCATTTTGAGCATTTCGATAACAATTTTCACACAAAAACATCAAAGAGCACAAAATAGCTTAATATCGTATTTAAAAATGTTTTAGACCATTTTGAGCATTTAGATAAAACTTTTTCACACAAAACACCAAAGTGCTTAGAATAGCTTCAAATCGCATTTGGAGACGGTTTAGACCATTTTGTGTTTTTCGAAAAAAACTTGTTAACATAAAAACACCAAAGTGCTTAGAATAGCTTCAAATCGCATTTGGAGACGTTTTAGACCATTTTGTGATTTTCGAAAAAACTTGTTAACATAAAAACACCAAAGTGCTTAGAATAGCTTCAAATCGTATTTGGAGACGTTTTAGACCATTTTGTGATTTTTGAAAAAACTTGTTAACATAAAAACACCAAAGTGCTTAGAATAGCTTCAAATCACATTTGGAGACGTTTTAGACCATTTTGTGATTTTCGAAAAAACTTGTTAACATAAAAACACGAAAGTGCTTAGAATAGCTTCAAATCACATTTGGAGACGTTTTAGACCATTTTGTGATTTTTGAAAAAACTTGTTAACATAAAAACACGAAAGTGCTTAGAATAGCTTCAAATCGCATTTGGAAACGTTTTAGACGATTTTGTGATTTTCGAAAAAGATTGTTAACATAAAAACACCAAAGTGCTTAGAATCACATTATAAACCGTTTTAGACCATTTTGAGCATTTCGATAACAATTTTCACACAAAAACATCAAAGGGCACAAAATAGCTTAATATCGTATTTAAAAACGTTTTAGACCATTTTGAGCATTTAGATAAAACTTTTTCACACAAAACACCAAAGTGCTTAGAATAGATTCAAATCGCATTTGGAGAGGGTTTAGACCATTTTGTGATTTTCGAAAAAGATTGTTAACATAAAAACACCAAAGTGCTTAGAATCACATTATAAACCGTTTTAGACCATTTTGAGCATTTCGATAACAATTTACACAAAAACATCAAAGAGCACAAAATAGCTTAATATCGTATTTAAAAATGTTTTAGACCATTTTGAGCATTTAGATAAAACTTTTTCACACAAAACACCAAAGTGCTTAGAATAGATTCAAATCGCATTTGGAGACGGTTTAGACCATTTTGTGATTTTGAAAAAACTTGTTAACATAAAAACACCAAAGTGCTTAGAATAGCTTCAAATCGCATTTGGAGACGTTTTAGACCATTTTGTGATTTTCGAAAAAACTTGTTAACATAAAAACACCAAAGTGCTTAGAATAGCTTCAAATCGTATTTGGAGACGTTTTAGACCATTTTGAGATTTTCGAAAAAACTTGGTTACACAAAAACATCAAAGTGCTTAAAATCACATTATAAACCGTTTTAGACCATTTTGAGCATTTCGATAACACTTTTCACACAAAAACATCAAAGAGCACAAAATAGCTTAATATCGTATTTAAAAACGTTTTAGACCATTTTGAGCATTTCGACAAAACTTTTTCACACAAAACACCAAAGTGCTTAGAATAGCTTCAAATCGCATTTGGAGACGTTTTAGACCAATTTGTGCATTTCGATGAAACTTGATTACACACAAAAACATCAAAGTGCTTAAAATCACATTATAAACCGTTTTAGACCATTTTGAGCATTTCGATAACACTTTTCACACAAAAACATCAAAGAGCACAAAATAGCTTAATATCGTATTTAAAAACGTTTTAGACCATTTTGAGCATTTAGACAAAACTTTTTCACACAAAACACCAAAGTGCTTAGAATAGCTTCAAATCGCATTTGGAGACGTTTTAGACCATTTTGTGCATTTCGATGAAACTTGGTTACACAAAAACATCAAAGTGCTTAAAATCACATTATAAATCGTTTTAGACCATTTTGAGCATTTCGACAAAACTTTTTCACACAAAATACCAAAGTGCTTAGAATAGCTTCAAATCGCATTTGGAGACGTTTTAGACCATTTTGTGATTTTCGAAAAAACCTTTTAACATAAAAACACCAAAGTGCTTAGAATAGCTTCAAATCACATTTGGAGACGTTTTAGACCATTTTGTGATTTTCGAAAAAACTTGTTAACATAAAAACACGAAAGTGCTTAGAATAGCTTCAAATCGCATTTGGAAACGTTTTAGACCATTTTGTGATTTTCGAAAAAAATTGTTAACATAAAAACACCAAAGTGCTTAGAATCACATTATAAACCGTTTTAGACCATTTTGAGCATTTCGATAACAATTTTCACACAAAAACATCAAAGAGCACAAAATAGCTTAATATCGTATTTAAAAATGTTTTAGACCATTTTGAGCATTTAGATAAAACTTTTTCACACAAAACACCAAAGTGCTTAGAATAGCTTCAAATCGCATTTGGAGACGTTTTAGACCATTTTGTGATTTTTGAAAAAACTTGTTAACATAAAAACACCAAAGTGCTTAGAATAGCTTCAAATCACATTTGGAGACGTTTTAGACCATTTTGTGATTTTCGAAAAAACTTGTTAACATAAAAACACGAAAGTGCTTAGAATAGCTTCAAATCACATTTGGAGACGTTTTAGACCATTTTGTGATTTTTGAAAAAACTTGTTAACATAAAAACACGAAAGTGCTTAGAATAGCTTCAAATCGCATTTGGAAACGTTTTAGACGATTTTGTGATTTTCGAAAAAGATTGTTAACATAAAAACACCAAAGTGCTTAGAATCACATTATAAACCGTTTTAGACCATTTTGAGCATTTCGATAACAATTTTCACACAAAAACATCAAAGGGCACAAAATAGCTTAATATCGTATTTAAAAACGTTTTAGACCATTTTGAGCATTTAGATAAAACTTTTTCACACAAAACACCAAAGTGCTTAGAATAGATTCAAATCGCATTTGGAGAGGGTTTAGACCATTTTGTGATTTTCGAAAAAGATTGTTAACATAAAAACACCAAAGTGCTTAGAATCACATTATAAACCGTTTTAGACCATTTTGAGCATTTCGATAACAATTTACACAAAAACATCAAAGAGCACAAAATAGCTTAATATCGTATTTAAAAATGTTTTAGACCATTTTGAGCATTTAGATAAAACTTTTTCACACAAAACACCAAAGTGCTTAGAATAGATTCAAATCGCATTTGGAGACGGTTTAGACCATTTTGTGATTTTGAAAAAACTTGTTAACATAAAAACACCAAAGTGCTTAGAATAGCTTCAAATCGCATTTGGAGACGTTTTAGACCATTTTGTGATTTTCGAAAAAACTTGTTAACATAAAAACACCAAAGTGCTTAGAATAGCTTCAAATCGTATTTGGAGACGTTTTAGACCATTTTGAGATTTTCGAAAAAACTTGGTTACACAAAAACATCAAAGTGCTTAAAATCACATTATAAACCGTTTTAGACCATTTTGAGCATTTCGATAACACTTTTCACACAAAAACATCAAAGAGCACAAAATAGCTTAATATCGTATTTAAAAACGTTTTAGACCATTTTGAGCATTTCGACAAAACTTTTTCACACAAAACACCAAAGTGCTTAGAATAGCTTCAAATCGCATTTGGAGACGTTTTAGACCAATTTGTGCATTTCGATGAAACTTGATTACACACAAAAACATCAAAGTGCTTAAAATCACATTATAAACCGTTTTAGACCATTTTGAGCATTTCGATAACACTTTTCACACAAAAACATCAAAGAGCACAAAGTAGCTTAATATCGTATTTAAAAACGTTTTAGACCATTTTGAGCATTTAGACAAAACTTTTTCACACAAAACACCAAAGTGCTTAGAATAGCTTCAAATCGCATTTGGAGACGTTTTAGACCATTTTGTGCATTTCGATGAAACTTGGTTACACAAAAACATCAAAGTGCTTAAAATCACATTATAAATCGTTTTAGACCATTTTGAGCATTTCGACAAAACTTTTTCACACAAAATACCAAAGTGCTTAGAATAGCTTCAAATCGCATTTGGAGACGTTTTAGACCATTTTGTGATTTTCGAAAAAACCTTTTAACATAAAAACACCAAAGTGCTTAGAATAGCTTCAAATCACATTTGGAGACGTTTTAGACCATTTTGTGATTTTCGAAAAAACTTGTTAACATAAAAACACGAAAGTGCTTAGAATAGCTTCAAATCGCATTTGGAAACGTTTTAGACCATTTTGTGATTTTCGAAAAAAATTGTTAACATAAAAACACCAAAGTGCTTAGAATCACATTATAAACCGTTTTAGACCATTTTGAGCATTTCGATAACAATTTTCACACAAAAACATCAAAGAGCACAAAATAGCTTAATATCGTATTTAAAAATGTTTTAGACCATTTTGAGCATTTAGATAAAACTTTTTCACACAAAACACCAAAGTGCTTAGAATAGCTTCAAATCGCATTTGGAGACGTTTTAGACCATTTTGTGATTTTTGAAAAAACTTGTTAACATAAAAACACCAAAGTGCTTAGAATAGCTTCAAATCACATTTGGAGACGTTTTAGACCATTTTGTGATTTTCGAAAAAAGTTGTTAACATAAAAACACGAAAGTGCTTAGAATAGCTTCAAATCGCATTTGGAAACGTTTTAGACCATTTTGTGATTTTCGAAAAAACTTGTTAACATAAAAACACGAAAGTGCTTAGAATAGCTTCAAATCGCATTTGGAAACGTTTTAGACCATTTTGTGATTTTCGAAAAAAATTGTTAACATAAAAACACCAAAGTGCTTAGAATCACATTATAAACCGTTTTAGACCATTTTGAGCATTTCGATAACAATTTTCACACAAAAACATCAAAGAGCACAAAATAGCTTAATATCGTATTTAAAAATGTTTTAGACCATTTTGAGCATTTAGATAAAACTTTTTCACACAAAACACCAAAGTGCTTAGAATAGATTCAAATCGCATTTGGAGAGGGTTTAGACCATTTTGTGATTTTCGAAAAAGATTGTTAACATAAAAACACCAAAGTACTTAGAATCACATTATAAACCGTTTTAGACCATTTTGAGCATTTCGATAACAATTTTCACACAAAAACATCAAAGAGCACAAAATAGCTTAATATCGTATTTAAAAATGTTTTAGACCATTTTGAGCATTTAGATAAAACTTTTTCACACAAAACACCAAAGTGCTTAGAATAGCTTCAAATCGCATTTGGAGACGTTTTAGACCATTTTGTGATTTTTGAAAAAACTTGTTAACATAAAAACACGAAAGTGCTTAGAATAGCTTCAAATCGCATTTGGAAACGTTTTAGACCATTTTGTGATGTCACATATGTTCTGTTAATATGCTAATTATATCTGTTTGTTATTTGCAAATTATGCAAACTACGTTACGCTCGGTGAAGTAATAAAACAGTAGTTGAATTAAAAGAACCGTGTTGACGAGTCACACTTGTAATATGGTGTCAGAATAGTGGAAATTCACTCAAAATGGAATCGTTGAAATTTAAGCCGCCTCCACCCTTCGATTTTGATGGTCCTAGTGTGTCTGCTGCTTGGAAAAGGTGGAAACAGAGATTTACATTCTTTCTGAAAGCGACTGGCAGTGCACGTAAAAGTGGTGAAATAAAGGTAGCAATTTTAATTACTACACTGGAAGGGCATGGCTTAGATATTTACAACAACTTTACGTTCACTGATCTTGTAGGCGAACCGGGTCAGGAAGATTATGTCCCAGCAGAGGACAATAATGATTTTGATACAGTAATGTCAAAGTATGATGAATACTGTAATAAACGGGACCCGATAATGGCGTTACGAGCGCAATATTGGCAATATGAACGACCCGAAGGTCAGGGTTTGGATGAGTTTGTGAATGACTTAAGAAACAATTTGAAACATATGAATGTGATCTAAGAAACAATTTGAAACATATGAATGTGATCTAAGAAACAATTTGAAACATATGAATGTGATCTAAGAAACAATTTGAAACATATGAATGTGATCTAAGAAACAATTTATGTTTAAGGAAAAGTAATATTATTAATTTATGAGAATGTGATATATCGTGTCTAATTTACTTTTGATATTAATTTTTAAAAAAAAGATAAAAATTAAACTTTAGAAATTTATTTTGTTAGAAAAGGAAAGATGTCACATATGTTCTGTTAATATGCTAATTATATCTGTTTGTTATTTGGCTAGGAACAATCAACTTCTCACCTAAAAACACAAGACCATCAATTTCATGTATCTCATCACGAAGATGCCAATACTGCCTAACTTGCTCCGGTGCACCCCATCTATGTTTAGGCCACCCGCTTTTGCATGTTAGAATTAGAGTTTGGAGTACCACATCTGCATGTGTAGCTCGTATTGCTTCTTCAATTTTTGCTTTACTCATGGGCAATATTTCGTCTAGACTATGCACCCTATATTTCAACTGTTCAAGGGGTTGGGCATCACGATCAACCTTATCAGGATATGCTCTGCTGAGAGCATCAGCTCACACTCACGTCATATTGCGAATTTTGGACAAAAAGTGTTTTGAGAGCGCTTTTGATTTAAACATTAGCGCGAGCCTATCTTACCGCTGAGAATTGTATTGAGAAACCCGAAGACTTCACGCTGGCGAGACGAACTGACTAAGAACATTATTACTATAGATTTTCACTTCATACACGCTTATTATTGAACAACAGGTAGTATAAATAACTGCTAGTTAATTAGAGACATTCGATGTTACTAAGAAAATTAAAGAAATTACTTATAATACAAATTTAAAAGATTTATAACGATTCTAGTTTAGGTAACATTCGCCCATTAACAATGAAAACAAACAAATCCTGCGTAGGAAATCGCGGAACTCTAAAAAGTTTGTTTTAATATCACGCTAAAATTGTTTCCGAATTTTTAAATACATATTTGTAAATAGTATGTTAAATTTCAATATCTTTACTTTTAATCTTCAAAAAATCAAAATGTTGATATTTTTTAAAAGAATTTTATGACCATTTGAAATCGGGTATATTTACTATCGATCGCGCTCCGCCGGTGCCCGAGTAGGTGTGTACGCGTCGCTTTTGCAGGCTCTATTCCCAGTAGCGAGTTTCGGTCGCGCTAACATAAGCAATGTTTTCTACATTTACATGCATTAGGGGTAAATTATGTTTAATTGTTTTTACCGCATAACAAAATAACCACATTTATTTCTTTTCTTGCCTAACCGTTTCTGTCACCCTAAAATCAAATACTTTAACTGCATAATTTTAAGCGACAATAACATACAAATAGGCCTACTATAATTTGATCACTTCTTCGCAATACTTTAAAGTTGTTGTATACAATTATTTTAAGAATATAAATAAAAACACACAGAAACTAATAAAATGGCAACTAATTGAAAAGTCAAACTCATTTATTTCATCAATTAAATATTTGAAAAAAATCAAATCAAGTAAGGACCGGTACTGCTGTGTAGGCCTTAAATATGATTACTGTATTTTTTAGTTTTAATTTGTATAATGGCCTAGGCCTAATAATATAGTACTAACAACATGTTTATTTCTAAAGGCAAGAATAACAAACAGCTTTATTTATTTACCTTCAATATTAAATCTATGAGAAACCTCAATTATGAGAATCATTTAAATTTCTGTCACCGTACATTTCATTATAATGAAAACCTTTAATTTAAAAGACATTTAATTAATAAGAGCTGGTCAAATTTTGTTGAATGTCAACATGCTGTCCATAAATAGCCGCTTTCAAGTGATGCAAATGTTTTCTGGAGTCAGATCCTATAAAAAATATAGAAATATAAAAAGTATGTTAATAAAGATGGGCTAGAGGTATACTGCATGATAAATTAGGCTGAAAAACCTAGCATGTGGTCCTAGGCCTACTACAAGGCCTAGCTTAATGTTTTAAATCCCATAAAACGTTTGATTTTAATACAAGTACAAAATCTAATTTATATAGAGTTGTAAAGTGTGGTACATTCAGTACATTAATTAAAATAAATGAGAATGGGGCCTAATATTAATAAATAAACATGTAAAAAATTGGCCTAAACGACTATGTGTGTATCTATACGCATTGATTAACACGCAGTACGCGATGGACCATCAAGGCTAGGCCTAGCTTCGCACAAACCACCGTTATACATGTGATTTGTTTACCTATTTCAATCGCCATTTAAAAAATACCTGAAAATATCAACATGCCCATTTTTTGTCAAACGAATATTTACATTACATAGTAACTTTTTATTTAGTCACTCGTTTACTCAAAAATTGAGGAATTTTTTTATGGTCTCGTAAATATGTACAATATTATTATTGATAAAAACCGTATAAAATCTAACAAAAAGAAGAGCAAATTCAATGATTACCTGACACGATCATAACTGCTATCCTGTTCCAAAAACCAAGTCACATGCTTCTTCAACCCTTGCTTTAATTATTCTCATGAATTATTCATAAGGAACTATAATTTTAAGGCTTTCAATTGGTTAAAAGAGTTTAACCCTATTAAAATTTTAAATTCACATCATTTCCGGGTGATGTTGTCGCGCTTTGATGAATCTCAGAAATCACAAATGACCGCTAGAGGGCTCACTACTTTTTGTCTAGTCTAAATGAATGTGAGCTATGTACATGTACTTTCCAGGAACATACTTAACATCAAGCTCATACTTTATCAATTTGAGCAGCATTTGTTGTATTCTAGGACTAGCTTTATGGAGTGGTTTACGTGTGATTGTTTCGAGTGGTTTATGGTCAGTGTGAACTTCAACAGCTCGGCCATATACATATTGGTGGTATTTGTGTATAGAAAAGCAGATCGCCAACATCTCCTTCTCAATTTGTGAGTAATTAACTTCAGCTGATGTTAACGACCTAGAGGCAAACGCAACCGGATGACCCTCTTGAAGCAAACAGCTTCCGAGCCCTGTGGATGATGCATCACATTGGATAATGGTTGGCTTCTCTGGATCAAAGAAACTTAAGACTGGTTTGCTACTAATCAACGCCTTTAACTGCCTCAGGGATTCTGCTTGTTCTGGACCCCAAAACCATGCAACATCTTTCTTGAGCAATTCCCGGAGAGGTGCACTCACATTGGACATATTAGGTATGAATTGTGAAAGATAATTAAGCATCCCCATTATACGTTGCAAGTCAGATTTACATTGTGGGTCAGGCATTTCTTTGATAACTCTAACCTTTTCTTCGTCTGGTTTCTGTCCATCGGCACCCACCACGTTTCCCATGAACACCAATTCAGACTGTTTATACTTAAGCTTGCTTCCATTGAATTTGGCATTGTTCGCTCTGGCCGTATCCATCACCCTCTGTACTGTTGCATTATGCTCTGCTTCACTACCTGTAGCTATAATCATATCATCAGATATTATGTGTACGTTAGGTATATGACCAAATATTTGCTGGTTTCGTTTCTGTAGCACCTCACTAGCACTGCAGATACCAAATGGCATTCTTAGAAAACTGTATCGTCCAAAAGGAGTATTGAATGTACATATATCTGCGCTAGCGTCAGTAAGAGGAACTTGCCAGTACGCATCTTTCTGGTCAAAGACAGTGAAAAGTGTTTTACCTGACAGCTGACTCACTACGTCCTTACCGGTCGGTATCATATGATGTTCACGTCTAATGGCTTTGTTCAAATCACGTGGATCCAAACACAACCTCAAGGATCCGTCTCGTTTCTCCACTATCACTAGGCTGTTGACCCAATCTGTTGGTTTGTCGGTCCGTTTAATCACGCCCCTCTTCTCCATATCGTCAAGTTTTTCTTTCAGCTTGGTATGCAGACTAAGTGGCACCCTGCGGGGTGGATGGACTACTGGAGAAACACCACTTTTCAACTTGATGTCATAAGGATCTTGATATTTACCTAAACCTGTAAATACATCACGATTCTCTCGAATCAAGGAATCTTTAGTTAGTGCATGTACATATTTATTATTTATCACATTATCACTACACATCATATTGTTACCACGTTTGATCAGACCAAGCTCCCTACAGGCTTTCAATCCAAGTATAGGTGGACCATCAACATTAGTAATAAAGAAGTCATAATCATTTTGGATGTTATCAACTTTTACATTTAGAGTAACTTTACCAATATGTTTTACAATTTCATCACTATAACTATATAGGTTAGTTTTAGAATGATATACTTTAATGTTCTTATGTCCTGGTAACTTTCTAAATGTTTCCAGTGGTATGCAGTTAACACCTGCTCCTGTGTCAAGCTTCATCTTTAACACATTACCTCCCACAAACACATCATAGAACCAAGCGTTCTTGTCATCGTTATCTCTTAGAGTGTCAATATAAAAGTACTCATTTTTGTTAACTTGTTAACATAAAAACACCAAAGTGCTTAGAATAGCTTCAAATCACATTTGGAGATGTTTTAGACCATTTTGTGATTTTTGAAAAAACTTGTTAACATAAAAACACGAAAGTGCTTAGAATAGCTTCAAATCACATTTGGAGACGTTTTAGACCATTTTGTGATTTTTGAAAAAACTTGTTAACATAAAAACACGAAAGTGCTTAGAATAGCTTCAAATCGCATTTGGAAACGTTTTAGACCATTTTGTGATTTTCGAAAAAGATTGTTAACATAAAAACACCAATGTGCTTAGAATCACATTATAAACCATTTTAGACCATTTTGAGCATTTCGATAACAATTTTCACACAAAAACATCAAAGAGCACAAAATAGCTTAATATCGTATTTATAAATGTTTTAGACCATTTTGAGCATTTCGACAAAACTTTTTCACACAAAACACCAAAGTGCTTAGAATAGCTTCAAATCGCATTTGGAGACGTTTTAGACCATTTTGTGATTTCGATGAAACTTGATTACACAAAAACATCAAAGTGCTTAAAATCACATTATAAACCGTTTTAGACCATTTTGAGCATTTCGATAACACTTTTCACACAAAAACATCAAAGAGCACAAAATAGCTTAATATCGTATTTAAAAACGTTTTAGACCATTTTGAGCATTTAGACAAAACTTTTTCACACAAAACACCAAAGTGCTTAGAATAGCTTCAAATCGCATTTGGAGACGTTTTAGAACATTTTGTGTTTTTCGAAAAAAACTGTTAACACAAAAACACCAAAGTGCTTAGAATAGCTTCAAATCGCATTTGGAGACGTTTTAGAACATTTTGTGTTCTTCGAAAAAACCTGTTAACATAAAAACACCAAAGTGCTTAGAATAGCTTCAAATCGCATTTGGAGACGTTTTAGACCATTTTGTGATTTTTGAAAAAAAATTGTTAACATAAAAACACCAAAGTGCTTAGAATAGCTTCAAATCACATTTGGAGACGTTTTAGACCATTTTGTGATTTTCGAAAAAACTTGTTAACATAAAAACACCAAAGTGCTTAGAATAGCGTCAAATCGTATTTGGAGACGTTTTAGACCATTTTGTGATTTTCGAAAAAACTTGTTAACATAAAAACACCAAAGTGCTTAGAATAGCTTCAAATCGCATTTGGAGACGGTTTAGACCATTTTGTGATTTTGAAAAAACTTGTTAACATAAAAACACCAAAGTGCTTAGAATAGCTTCAAATCGCATTTGGAGACGTTTTAGACCATTTTGTGATTTTCGAAAAAACGTTTTAACATAAAAACATCAAAGTGTACAGAATAGCTTCAAATCGCATTTGGAGACGTTTTAGACCAATTTGTGATTTTCGAAAAAACTTATTAACATAAAAATACCAAAGTGTTTAGAATAGCTTAAAATCGCATTTGGAGACGTTTTAGACCATTTTGTGATTTTCGAAAAAACTTGTTAACATAAAAACACCAAAGTGCTTAGAATAGCTTCAAATCGCATTTGGAGACGTTTTAGACCATTTTGTGATTTTTGAAAAAACTTGTTAACATAAAAACACCAAAGTGCTTAGAATAGCTTCAAATCGTATTTGGAGACGTTTTAGACCATTTTGTGATTTTTGAAAAAACTTGTTAACATAAAAACACGAAAGTGCTTAGAATAGCTTCAAATCGCATTTGGAAACGTTTTAGACCATTTTGTGATTTTCGAAAAAGATAGTTAACATAAAAACACGAATGTGCTTAGAATCACATTATAAACCGTTTTAGACCATTTTGAGCATTTCGATAACAATTTTCACACAAAAACATCAAAGAGCACAAAATAGCTTAATATCGTATTTAAAAATGTTTTAGACCATTTTGAGCATTTAGATAAAACTTTTTCACACAAAACACCAAAGTGCTTAGAATAGCTTCAAATCGCATTTGGAGACGGTTTAGACCATTTTGTGATTTTGAAAAAACTTGTTAACATAAAAACACCAAAGTGCTTAGAATAGCTTCAAATCGCATTTGGAGACGTTTTAGACCATTTTGTGATTTTCGAAAAAACTTGTTAACATAAAAACACCAAAGTGCTTAGAATAGCTTCAAATCGTATTTGGAGACGTTTTAGACCATTTTGAGATTTTCGAAAAAACTTGGTTACACAAAAACATCAAAGTGCTTAAAATCACATTATAAACCGTTTTAGACCATTTTGAGCATTTTGATAACACTTTTCACACAAAAACATCAAAGAGCACAAAATAGCTTAATATCGTATTTAAAAACGTTTTAGACCATTTTGAGCATTTCGACAAAACTTTTTCACACAAAACACCAAAGTGCTTAGAATAGCTTGAAATCGCATTTGGAGACGTTTTAGAACATTTTGTGTTTTTCGAAAAAAACTGTTAACATAAAAACACCAAAGTGCTTAGAATAGCTTCAAATCGCATTTGGAGACGTTTTAGAACATTTTGTGTTTTTCGAAAAAACCTGTTAACATAAAAACACCAAAGTGCTTAGAATAGCTTCAAATCGCATTTGGAGACGTTTTAGAACATTTTGTGATTTTTGAAAAAACTTGTTAACATAAAAACACCAAAGTGCTTAGAATAGCTTCAAATCACATTTGGAGACGTTTTAGACCATTTTGTGATTTTCGAAAAAAGTTGTTAACATAAAAACACGAAAGTGCTTAGAATAGCTTCAAATCGCATTTGGAAACGTTTTAGACCATTTTGGGATTTTCCAAAAAACTTGTTAACATAAAAACACGAAAGTGCTTAGAATAGCTTCAAATCGCATTTGGAAACGTTTTAGACCATTTTGTGATTTTCGAAAAAAATTGTTAACATAAAAACACCAAAGTGCTTAGAATCACATTATAAACCGTTTTAGACCATTTTGAGCATTTCGATAACAATTTTCACACAAAAACATCAAAGAGCACAACATAGCTTAATATCGTATTTAAAAATGTTTTAGACCATTTTGAGCATTTAGATAAAACTTTTTCACACAAAACACCAAAGTGCTTAGAATAGCATCAAATCGCGTTTGGAGACGTTTTAGAGCATTTTGTGATTTTTGAAAAAACTTGTTAACATAAAAACACCAAAGTGCTTAGAATAGCTTCAAATCACATTTGGAGACGTTTTAGACCATTTTGTGATTTTTGAAAAAACTTGTTAACATAAAAACACGAAAGTGCTTAGAATAGCTTCAAATCACATTTGGAGACGTTTTAGACCATTTTGTGATTTTTGAAAAAACTTGTTAACATAAAAACACGAAAGTGCTTAGAATAGCTTCAAATCGCATTTGGAAACGTTTTAGACCATTTTGTGATTTTCGAAAAAGCTTGTTAACATAAAAACACCAAAGTGCTTAGAATCACATTATAAACCGTTTTAGACCATTTTGAGCATTTCGATAACAATTTTCACACAAAAACATCAAAGAGCACAAAATAGCTTAATATCGTATTTAAAAATGTTTTAGACCATTTTGAGCATTTAGATAAAACTTTTTCACACAAAACACGAAAGTGCTTAGAATAGCTTCAAATCACATTTGGAGACGTTTCAGACCATTTTGTGATTTTTGAAAAAACTTGTTAACATAAAAACACGAAAGTGCTTAGAATAGCTTCAAATCGCATTTGGAAACGTTTTAGACCATTTTGTGATTTTCGAAAAAGCTTGTTAACATAAAAACACCAAAGTGCTTAGAATAGCTTCAAATCGCATTTGGAGACGTTTTAGACCATTTTGTGCATTTCGATGACACTTGGTTACACAAAAACATCAAAGTGCTTAAAATCACATTATAAATCGTTTTAGACCATTTTGAGCATTTCGACAAAACTTTTTCACACAAAATACCAAAGTGCTTAGAATAGCTTCAAATCGCATTTGGAGACGTTTTAGACCATTTTGTGATTTTCGAAAAAACTTTTTAACATAAAAACACCAAAGTGCTTAGAATAGCTTCAAATCACATTTGGAGACGTTTTAGACCATTTTGTGATTTTTGAAAAAACTTGTTAACATAAAAACACGAAAGTGCTTAGAATAGCTTCAAATCGCATTTGGAAACGTTTTAGACCATTTTGTGATTTTCGAAAAAAAATTGTTAACATAAAAACACAAAAGTGCTTAGAATCATATTATAAACCGTTTTAGACCATTTTGAGCATTTCGATAACAATTTTCACACAAAAACATCAAAGAGCACAAAATAGCTTAATATCGTATTTAAAAATGTTTTAGACCATTTTGAGCATTTAGATAAAACTTTTTCACACAAAACACCAAAGTGCTTAGAATAGCTTCAAATCGCATTTGGAGACGTTTTAGACCATTTTGAGATTTTTGAAAAAACTTGTAAACATAAAAACACCAAAGTGCTTAGAATAGCTTCAAATCACATTTGGAGACGTTTTAGACCATTTTGTGATTTTCGAAAAAACTTGTTTACATAAAAACACGAAAGTGCTTAGAATATCTTCAAATCGCATTTGGAAACGTTTTAGACCATTTTGTGATTTTCGAAAAAACTTGTTAACATAAAAACACGAAAGTGCATAGAATAGCTTCAAATCGCATTTGGAAACGTTTTAGACCATTTTGTGATTTTCGAAAAAAATTGTTAACATAAAAACACCAAAGTGCTTAGAATCACATTATAAACCGTTTTAGACCATTTTGAGCATTTCGATAACAATTTTCACACAAAAACTTCAAAGAGCACAAAATAGCTTAATATCGTATTTAAAAATGTTTTAGACCATTTTGAGCATTTAGATAAAACTTTTTCACACAAAACACCAAAGTGCTTAGAATAGCTTCAAATCGCATTTGGAGACGTTTTAGACCATTTTGTGATTTTTGAAAAAACTTGTTAACATAAAAACACCAATGTGCTTAGAATAGCTTCAAATCACATTTGGAGACGTTTTAGACCATTTTGTGATTTTTGAAAAAACTTGTTAACATAAAAACACGAAAGTGCTTAGAATAGCTTCAAATCACATTTGGAGACGTTTTAGACCATTTTGTGATTTTCGAAAAAACTTGGTTACACAAAAACATCAAAGTGCTTAAAATCACATTATAAACCGTTTTAGACCATTTTGAACATTTCGATAACACTTTTCACACAAAAACATCAAAGAGCACAAAATAGCTTAATATCGTATTTAAAAACGTTTTAGACCATTTTGAGCATTTAGACAAAACTTTTTCACACAAAACACCAAAGTGCTTAGAATAGCTTCAAATCGCATTTGGAGACGTTTTAGACCATTTTGTGCATTTCGATGAAACTTGGTTACACAAAAACATCAAAGTGCTTAAAATCACATTATAAATCGTTTTAGACCATTTTGAGCATTTAGATAAAACTTTTTCACACAAAACACCAAAGTGCTTAGAATAGCTTCAAATCGCATTTGGAGACGTTTTAGACCATTTTGTGATTTTTGAAAAAACTTGTTAACATAAAAACACCAAAGTGCTTAGAATAGCTTCAAATCACATTTGGAGACGTTTTAGACCATTTTGTGATTTTCGAAAAAACTTGTTAACATAAAAACACGAAAGTGCTTAGAATAGCTTCAAATCGCATTTGGAAACGTTTAGACCAATTTGTGATTTTCGAAAAAACTTATCAACATAAAAACACCAAAGGGTTTAGAATAGCTTCAAATCGCATTTGGAGACGTTTTAGAGCATTTTGTGATTTTCGAAAAAACTTGTTAACATAAAAACACGAAAGTGCTTAGAATAGCTTCAAATCGCATTTGGAAACGTTTTAGACCATTTTGTGATTTTCGAAAAAACTTGTTAACATAAAAACATGAAAGTGCTTAGAATAGCTTCAAATCGTATTTGGAGACGTTTTAGACCATTTTGTGATTTTCGAAAAAACTTGTTAACATAAAAACACCAAAGTGCTTAGAATAGCTTCAAATCGCATTTGGAGACGTTTTAGACCATTTTGTGCATTTCGATGAAACTTGGTTACACAAAAACATCAAAGTGCTTAAAATCACATTATAAACCATTTTAGACCATTTTGAGCATTTCGATAACACTTTTCACACAAAAACATCAAAGAGCACAAAATAGCTTAATATCGTATTTAAAAACGTTTTAGACCATTTTGAGCATTTCGACAAAACTTTTTCACACAAAACACCAAAGTGCTTAGAATAGCTTCAAATCGCATTTGGAGACGTTTTAGACCATTTTGTGATTTTCGAAAAAACTTGTTAACATAAAAACATCAAAGTGTACAGAATAACTTCAAATCGCATTTGAAGACCGTTTTAGGCCAATTTGTGATTTTCGAAAAAACTTGTTAACCTAAAAATACCAAAGTGTTTAGAATAGCTTCAAATCGCATTTGGAGACGTTTTAGACCATTTTGTGATTTTCGAAAAAACTTGTTAACATAAAAACACCAAAGTGCTTCAAATCGCATTTGGAGACATTTTAGACCAATTTGTGATTTTTTAAAAAACTTGTTAACATAAAAACACCAAAGTGCTTACAATAGCTTCAAATCGTATTTGGAGACGTTTTAGACCATTTTGTGATTTTCGAAAAAACTTGTTAACATAAAAACACCAAAGTACTTAGAATAGCTTCAAATCGCATTTGGAGACGTTTTAGACCATTTTATGCATTTCGATGAAACTTGGTTACACAAAAACATCAAAGTGCTTAAAATCACATTATAATCCGTTTTAGACCATTTTGAGCATTTCGATAACACTTTTCACACAAAAACATCAAAGAGCACAAAATAGCTTAATATCGTATTTAAAAACGTTTTAGACCATTTTGAGCATTTCGACAAAACTTTTTCACACAAAACACCAAAGTGCTTAGAATAGCTTCAAATCGCATTTGGAGATGTTTTAGACCATTTTGTGATTTTCGAAAAAAATTGTTAACATAAAAACATCAAAGTGTACAGAATAGCTTCAAATCGCATTTGGAGACCGTTTTAGGCCAATTTGTGATTTTCGAAAAAACTTGTTAACCTAAAAATACCAAAGTGTTTAGAATAGCTTCAAAACGCATTTGGAGACGTTTTAGACCATTTTGTGATTTTCGAAAAAACTTGTTAACATAAAAACACCAAAGTGCTTAGAATAGCTTCAAATCGCATTTGGAGACATTTTAGACCAATTTGTGATTTTCGAAGAAACTTGTCAACATAAAAACACCAAAGTGTTTAGAATAGCTTCAAATCGCATTTGGAGACGTTTTAGACCTATTTGTGATTTTCGAAAAAACTTATCAACATAAAAACACCAAAGGGTTTAGAATATCTTCAAATCGCATTTGGAGACGTTTTAGACCATTTTGTGATTTTCGAAAAAACTTGTTAACATAAAAACACCAAAGTGCTTAGAATAGCTTCAAATCGCATTTGGAGACGTTTTAGACCAATTTGTGATTTTCGAAAAAACTTATCAACATAAAAACACCAAAGGGTTTAGAATAGCTCCAAATCGCATTTGGAGACGTTTTAGACCATTTTGTGATTTTGAAAAAACTTGTTAACATAAAAACACCAAAGTGCTTAGAATAGCTTCAAATCGCATTTGGAGACGTTTTAGACCATTTTGTGATTTTCGAAAAAACTTGTTAACATAAAAACACCAAAGTGCTTAGAATAGCTTCAAATCGTATTTGGAGACGTTTTAGACCATTTTGAGATTTTCGAAAAAACTTGGTTACACAAAAACATCAAAGTGCTTAAAATCACATTATAAACCGTTTTAGACCATTTTGAGCATTTCGATAACACTTTTCACACAAAAACATCAAAGAGCACTAAATAGCTTAATATCGTATTTAAAAACGTTTTAGACCATTTTGAGCATTTCGACAAAACTTTTTCACACAAAACACCAAAGTGCTTAGAATAGCTTCAAATTGCATTTGGAGACGTTTTAGACCAATTTGTGCATTTCGATGAAACTTGATTACACAAAAACATCAAAGTGCTTAAAATCACATCATAAACCGTTTTAGACCATTTTGAGCATTTCGATAACACTTTTCACACAAAAACATCAAAGAGCACAAAATAGCTTAATATCGTATTTAAAAACGTTTTAGACCATTTTGAGCATTTCGACAAAACTTTTTCACACAAAACACCAAAGTGCTTAGAATAGCTTCAAATCGCATTTGGAGACGTTTTAGACCAATTTGTGCATTTCGATGAAACTTGATTACACAAAAACATCAAAGTGCTTAAAATCACATTATAAACCGTTTTAGACCATTTTGAGCATTTCGATAACACTTTTCACACAAAAACATCAAAGAGCACAAAATAGCTTAATATCGTATTTAAAAACGTTTTAGACCATTTTGAGCATTTAGACAAAACTTTTTCACACAAAACACCAAAGTGCTTAGAATAGCTTCAAATCGCATTTGGAGACGTTTTAGACCATTTTGTGATTTTTGAAAAAACTTGTTAACATAAAAACACCAAAGTGCTTAGAATAGCTTCAAATCACATTTGGAGACGTTTTAGACCATTTTGTGATTTTCGAAAAAACTTGTTAACATAAAAACACGAAAGTGCTTAGAATAGCTTCAAATCGCATTTGGAAACGTTTTAGACCATTTTGTGATTTTCGAAAAAACTTGTTAACATAAAAACACGAAAGTGCTTAGAATCACATTATAAACCGTTTTAGACCATTTTGAGCATTTCGATAACAATTTTCACACAAAAACATCAAAGAGCACAAAATAGCTTAATATCGTATTTATAAATGTTGTAGACCATTTTGAGCATTTCGACAAAACTTTTTCACACAAAACACCAAAGTGCTTAGAATAGCTTCAAATCGCATTTGGAGACGTTTTAGACCATTTTGTGATTTCAAAAAAACTTGATTACACAAAAACATCAAAGTGCTTAAAATCACATTATAAACCGTTTTAGACCATTTTGAGCATTTCGATAACACTTTTCACACAAAAACATCAAAGAGCACAAAATAGCTTAATATCGTATTTAAAAACGTTTTAGACCATTTTGAGCATTTAGACAAAACTTTTTCACACAAAACACCAAAGTGCTTAGAATAGCTTCAAATCGCATTTGGAGACGTTTTAGAACATTTTGTGTTTTTCGAAAAAAACTGTTAACATAAAAACACCAAAGTGCTTAGAATAGCTTCAAATCGCATTTGGAGACGTTTTAGAACATTTTGTGTTCTTTGAAAAAACCTGTTAACATAAAAACACCAAAGTGCTTAGAATAGCTTCAAATCGCATTTGGAGACGTTTTAGACCATTTTGTGATTTTTGAAAAAACTTTTTAACATAAAAACACCAAAGTGCTTAGAATAGCTTCAAATCACATTTGGAGACGTTTTAGACCATTTTGTGATTTTCGAAAAAACTTGTTAACATAAAAACACCAAAGTGCTTAGAATAGCGTCAAATCGTATTTGGAGACGTTTTAGACCATTTTGTGATTTTCGAAAAAACTTGTTAACATAAAAACACCAAAGTGCTTAGAATAGCTTCAAATCGCATTTGGAGACGGTTTAGACCATTTTGTGATTTTGAAAAAACTTGTTAACATAAAAACACCAAAGTGCTTAGAATAGCTTCAAATCGCATTTGGAGACGTTTTAGACCATTTTGTGATTTTCGAAAAAACTTGTTAACATAAAAACACCAAAGTGCTTAGAATAGCTTCAAATCGTATTTGGAGACGTTTTAGACCATTTTGAGATTTTCGAAAAAACTTGGTTAAACAAAAACATCAAAGTGCTTAAAATCACATTATAAACCGTTTTAGACCATTTTGAGCATTTCGATAACACTTTTCACACAAAAACATCAAAGGGCACAAAATAGCTTAATATCGTATTTAAAAACGTTTTAGACCATTTTGAGCATTTCGACAAAACTTTTTCACACAAAACACCAAAGTGCTTAGAATAGCTTCAAATCGCATTTGGAGACGTTTTAGACCAATTTGTGCATTTCGATGAAACTTGATTACACAAAAACATCAAAGTGCTTAAAATCACATTATAAACCGTTTTAGACCATTTTAAGCATTTCGATAACACTTTTCACACAAAAACATCAAAGAGCACAAAATAGCTTAATATCGTATTTAAAAACGTTTTAGACCATTTTGAGCATTTCGACAAAACTTTTTCACACAAAACACCAAAGTGCTTAGAATAGCTTCAAATCGCATTTGGAGACGTTTTAGACCAATTTGTGCATTTCGATGAAACTTGATTACACAAAAACATCAAAGTGCTTAAAATCACATTATAAACCGTTTTAGACCATTTTGAGCATTTCGATAACACTTTTCACACAAAAACATCAAAGAGCACAAAATAGCTTAATATCGTATTTAAAAACGTTTTAGACCATTTTGTGATTTTCGAAAAAACTTGTTAACATAAAAACACGAAAGTGCTTAGAATAGCTTCAAATCGCATTTGGAAACGTTTTAGACCATTTTGTGATTTTCGAAAAAAATTGTTAACATAAAAACACCAAAGTGCTTAGAATCACATTATAAACCGTTTTAGACCATTTTGAGCATTTCGATAACAATTTTCACACAAAAACATCAAAGAGCACAAAATAGCTTAATATCGTATTTAAAAATGTTTTAGACCATTTTGAGCATTTAGATAAAACTTTTTCACACAAAACACCAAAGTGCTTAGAATAGCTTCAAATCGCATTTGGAGACGTTTTAGACCATTTTGTGATTTTTGAAAAAACTTGTTAACATAAAAACACCAAAGTGTTAGAATAGCTTCAAATCACATTTGGAGACGTTTCAGACCATTTTGTGATTTTCGAAAAAACTTGTTAACATAAAAACACGAAAGTGCTTAGAATAGCTTCAAATCGAATTTGGAAACGTTTTAGACCATTTTGTGATTTTCGAAAAAACTTGTTAACATAAAAACACGAAAGTGCTTAGAATAGCTTCAAATCGCATTTGGAAACGTTTTAGACCATTTTGTGATTTTCGAAAAAACTTGTTAACATAAAAACACGAAAGTGCTTAGAATAGCTTCAAATCGCATTTGGAAACGTTTTAGACCATTTTGTGATTTTCGAAAAAAATTGTTAACATAAAAACACCAAAGTGTTTAGAATAGCTTCAAATCGCATTTGGAGACGTTTTAGACCAATTTGTGATTTTCGAAAAAACTTATCAACATAAAAACACAAAAGGGTTTAGAATAGCTTCAAATCGCATTTGGAAACGTTTTAGACCATTTTGTGATTTTGAAAAAACTTGTTAACATAAAAACACCAAAGTGCTTAGAATAGCTTCAAATCGCATTTGGAGACGTTTTAGACCATTTTGTGATTTTCGAAAAAACTTGTTAACATAAAAACACCAAAGTGCTTAGAATAGCTTCAAATCGTATTTGGAGACGTTTTAGACCATTTTGAGATTTTCGAAAAAACTTGGTTACACAAAAACATCAAAGTGCTTAAAATCACATTATAAACCGTTTTAGACCATTTTGAGCATTTCGATAACACTTTTCACACAAAAACATCAAAGAGCACAAAATAGCTTAATATCGTATTTAAAAACGTTTTAGACCATTTTGAGCATTTCGACAAAACTTTTTCACACAAAACACCAAAGTGCTTAGAATAGCTTCAAATCGCATTTGGAGACGTTTTAGACCAATTTGTGCATTTCGATGAAACTTGATTACACAAAAACATCAAAGTGCTTAAAATCACATCATAAACCGTTTTAGACCATTTTGAGCATTTCGATAACACTTTTCACACAAAAACATCAAAGAGCACAAAATAGCTTAATATCGTATTTAAAAACGTTTTAGACCATTTTGAGCATTTCGACAAAACTTTTTCACACAAAACACCAAAGTGCTTAGAATACCTTCAAATCGCATTTGGAGACGTTTTAGACCAATTTGTGCATTTCGATGAAACTTGATTACACAAAAACATCAAAGTGCTTAAAATCACATTATAAACCGTTTTAGACCATTTTGAGCATTTCGATAACACTTTTCACACAAAAACATCAAAGAGCACAAAATAGCTTAATATCGTATTTAAAAACGTTTTAGACCATTTTGAGCATTTCGACAAAACTTTTTCACACAAAACACCAAAGTGCTTAGAATAGCTTCAAATCGCATTTGGAGACGTTTTAGACCAATTTGTGCATTTCAAAGAAACTTGATTACACAAAAACATCAAAGTGCTTAAAATCACATTATAAAACGTTTTAGACCATTTTGAGCATTTAGACAAAACTTTTTCACCCAAAACACCAAAGTGCTTAGAATAGCTTCAAATCGCATTTGGATACGTTTTAGAACATTTTGTGTTTTTCGAAAAAAACTGTTAACATAAAAACACCAAAGTGCTTAGAATAGCTTCAAATCGCATTTGGAGACGTTTTAGAACATTTTGTGTTCTTCGAAAAAACCTGTTAACATAAAAACACCAAAGTGCTTAGAATAGCTTCAAATCGCATTTGGAGACGTTTTAGACCATTTTGTGATTTTTGAAAAAACTTGTTAACATAAAAACACCAAAGTGCTTAGAATAGCTTCAAATCACATTTGGAGACGTTTTAGACCATTTTGTGATTTTCGAAAAAACTTGTTAACATAAAAACACAAAAATGCTTAGAATAGCTTCAAATCGCATTTGGAAACGTTTTAGACCATTTTGTGATTTTCGAAAAAGATTGTTAACATAAAAACACCAAAGTGCTTAGAATCACAATATAAACCGTTTTAGACCATTTTGAGCATTTCGATAACAATTTTCACACAAAAACATCAAAGAGCACAAAATAGCCTAATATCGTATTTAAAAATGTTTTAGACCATTTTGAGCATTTAGATAAAACTTTTTCACACAAAACACCAAAGTGCTTAGAATAGCTTCAAATCGCATTTGGAGACGGTTTAGACCATTTTGTGATTTTGAAAAAACTTGTTAACATAAAAACACCAAAGTGCTTAGAATAGCTTCAAATCGCATTTGGAGACGTTTTAGACCATTTTGTGATTTTCGAAAAAACTTGTTAACATAAAAACACCAAAGTGCTTAGAATAGCTTCAAATCGTATTTGGAGACGTTTTAGACCATTTAGAGATTTTCGAAAAAACTTGGTTACACAAAAACATCAAAGTGCTTAAAATCACATTATAAACCGTTTTAGACCATTTTGAACATTTCGATAACACTTTTCACACAAAAACATCAAAGAGCACAAAATAGCTTAATATCGTATTTAAAAACGTTTTAGACCATTTTGAGCATTTCGACAAAACTTTTTCACACAAAACACCAAAGTGCTTAAAATAGCTTCAAATCGCATTTGGAGACGTTTTAGACCAATTTGTGCATTTCGATGAAACTTGATTACACAAAAACATCAACGTGCTTAAAATCACATTATAAACCGTTTTAGACCATTTTGAGCATTTCGATAACACTTTTCACACAAAAACATCAAAGAGCACAAAATAGCTTAATATCGTATTTAAAAACGTTTTAGACCATTTTGAGCATTTAGACAAAACTTTTTCACACAAAACACCAAAGTGCTTAGAATAGCTTCAAATCGCATTTGGAGACGTTTTAGACCATTTTGTGCATTTCGATGAAACTTGGTTACACAAAAACATCAAAGTGCTTAAAATCACATTATAAATCGTTTTAGACCATTTTGAGCATTTTGACAAAACTTTTTCACACAAAATATCAAAGGGCTTAGAATAGCTTCAAATCGCATTTGGAGACGTTTTAGACCATTTTGTGATTTTCGAAAAAACTTTTTAACATAAAAACACCAAAGTGCTTAGAATAGCTTCAAATCACATTTGGAGACGTTTTAGACCATTTTGTGATTTTCGAAAAAACTTGTTAACATAAAAACACGAAAGTGCTTAGAATGGCTTCAAATCGCATTTGGAAACGTTTTAGACCATTTTGTGATTTTCGAAAAAAATTGTTAACATAAAAACACCAAAGTGCTTAGAATCACATTATAAACCGTTTTAGACCATTTTGAGCATTTCGATAACAATTTTCACACAAAAACATCAAAGAGCACAAAATAGCTTAATATCGTATTTAAAAATGTTTTAGACCATTTTGAGCATTTAGATAAAACTTTTTCACACAAAACACCAAAGTGCTTAGAATAGCTTCAAATCGTATTTGGAGACGTTTTAGACCATTTTGTGATTTTTGAAAAAACTTGTTAACATAAAAACACCAAAGTGCTTAGAATAGCTTCAAATCACATTTGGAGACGTTTTAGACCATTTTGTGATTTTCGAAAAAACTTGTTAACATAAAAACACGAAAGTGCTTAGAATAGCTTCAAATCGCATTTGGAAACGTTTTAGACCATTTTGTAATTTTCGAAAAAACTTGTTAACATAAAAACACGAAAGTGCTTAGAATAGCTTCAAATCGCATTTTGAAACGTTTTAGACCATTTTGTGATTTTCGAAAAAATTGTTAACATAAAAACACCAAAGTGTTTAGAATAGCTTCAAATCGCATTTGGAGACGTTTTAGACCAATTTGTGATTTTCGAAAAAACTTATCAACATAAAAACACCAAAGGGTTTAGAATAGCTTCAAATCGCATTTGGAGACGTTTTAGACCATTTTGTGATTTTGAAAAAACTTGTTAACATAAAAACACCTAAGTGCTTAGAATAGCTTCAAATCGCATTTGGAGACGTTTTAGACCATTTTGTGATTTTCTAAAAAAATTGTTAACATAAAAACACCAAAGTGCTTAGAATAGCTTCAAATCGTATTTGGAGACGTTTTAGACCATTTTGAGATTTTCGAAAAAACTTGGTTACACAAAAACATCAAAGTGCTTAAAATCACATTATAAACCGTTTTAGACCATTTTGAGCATTTCGATAAAACTTTTTCACACAAAACACCAAAGTGCTTAGAATAGCTTCAAATCACATTTGGAGACGTTTTAGACCATTTTGTGATTTTCGAAAAAACTTGTTAACATAAAAACACGAAAGTGCTTAGAATAGCTTCAAATCGCATTTGGAAACGTTTTAGACCATTTTGTGATTTTCGAAAAAGATTGTTAACATAAAAACACCAAAGTGCTTAGAATCACAATATAAACCGCTTTAGACCATTTTGAGCATTTCGATGAAACTTGATTACACAAAAACATCAAAGTGCTTAAAATCACATTATAAACCGTTTTAGACCATTTTGAGCATTTCGATAACACTTTTCACACAAAAACATCAAAGAGCACAAAATAGCTTAATATCGTATTTAAAAACGTTTTAGACCATTTTGAGCATTTAGACAAAACTTTTTCACACAAAACACCAAAGTGCTTAGAATAGCTTCAAATCGCATTTGGAGACGTTTTAGAACATTTTGTGTTCTTCGAAAAAACCTGTTAACATAAAAACACCAATGTGCTTAGAATAGCTTCAAATCGCATTTGGAGACGTTTTAGACCATTTTGTGATTTTTGAAAAAAATTGTTAACATAAAAACACCAAAGTGCTTAGAATAGCTTCAAATCACATTTGGAGACGTTTTAGACCATTTTGTGATTTTCGAAAAAACTTGTTAACATAAAAACACGAAAGTGCTTAGAATAGCTTCAAATCGCATTTGGAAACGTTTTAGACCATTTTGTGATTTTCGAAAAAGATTGTTAACATAAAAACACCAAAGTGCTTAGAATCACAATATAAACCGCTTTAGACCATTTTGAGCATTTCGATAAAAATTTTCACACAAAAACATCAAAGAGCACAAAATAGCTTAATATCGTATTTAAAAATGTTTTAGACCATTTTGAGCATTTAGGTAAAACTTTTTCACACAAAACACCAAAGTGCTTAGAATAGCTTCAAATCGCATTTGGAGACGGTTTAGACCATTTTGTGATTTTGAAAAAACTTGTTAACATAAAAACACCAAAGTGCTTAGAATAGCTTCAAATCGCATTTGGAGACGTTTTAGACCATTTTGTGATTTTCGAAAAAACTTGTTAACATAAAAACACCAAAGTGCTTAGATTAGCTTCAAATCGTATTTGGAGACGTTTTAGACCATTTTGAGATTTTCGAAAAAACTTGGTTACACAAAAACATCAAAGTGCTTAAAATCACATTATAAACCGTTTTAGACCATTTTGAACATTTCGATAACACTTTTCACACAAAAACATCAAAGAGCACAAAATAGCTTAATATCGTATTTAAAAACGTTTTAGACCATTTTGAGCATTTCGACAAAACTTTTTCACACAAAAAACCAAAGTGCTTAGAATAGCTTCAAATCGCATTTGGAGACGTTTTAGACCAATTTGTGCATTTCGATGAAACTTGATTACACAAAAACATCAACGTGCTTAAAATCACATTATAAACCGTTTTAGACCATTTTGAGCATTTCGATAACACTTTTCACACAAAAACATCAAAGAGCACAAAATAGCTTAATATCGTATTTAAAAACGTTTTAGACCATTTTGAGCATTTAGACAAAACTTTTTCACACAAAACACCAAAGTGCTTAGAATAGCTTCAAATCGCATTTGGAGACGTTTTAGACCATTTTGTGCATTTCGATGAAACTTGGTTACACAAAAACATCAAAGTGCTTAAAATCACATTATAAATCGTTTTAGACCATTTTGAGCATTTCGACAAAACTTTTTCACACAAAATATCAAAGGGCTTAGAATAGCTTCAAATCGCATTTGGAGACGTTTTAGACCATTTTGTGATTTTCGAAAAAACTTTTTAACATAAAAACACCAAAGTGCTTAGAATAGCTTCAAATCACATTTGGAGACGTTTTAGACCATTTTGTGATTTTCGAAAAAACTTGTTAACATAAAAACACGAAAGTGCTTAGAATAGCTTCAAATCGCATTTGGAAACGTTTTAGACCATTTTGTGATTTTCGAAAAAAATTGTTAACATAAAAACACCAAAGTGCTTAGAATCACATTATAAACCGTTTTAGACCATTTTGAGCATTTCGATAACAATTTTCACACAAAAACATCAAAGAGCACAAAATAGCTTAATATCGTATTTAAAAATGTTTTAGACCATTTTGAGCATTTAGATAAAACTTTTTCACACAAAACACCAAAGTGCTTAGAATAGCTTCAAATCGTATTTGGAGACGTTTTAGACCATTTTGTGATTTTTGAAAAAACTTGTTAACATAAAAACACCAAAGGGCTTAGAATAGCTTCAAATCACATTTGGAGACGTTTTAGACCATTTTGTGATTTTCGAAAAAACTTGTTAACATAAAAACACGAAAGTGCTTAGAATAGCTTCAAATCGCATTTGGAAACGTTTTAGACCATTTTGTGATTTTCGAAAAAACTTGTTAACATAAAAACACGAAAGTGCTTAGAATAGCTTCAAATCGCATTTGGAAACGTTTTAGACCATTTTGTGATTTTCGAAAAAAATTGTTAACATAAAAACACCAAAGTGTTTAGAATAGCTTCAAATCGCATTTGGAGACGTTTTAGACCAATTTGTGATTTTCGAAAAAACTTATCAACATAAAAACACCAAAGGGTTTAGAATAGCTTCAAATCGCATTTGGAGACGTTTTAGACCATTTTGTGATTTTCGAAAAAAATTGTTAACATAAAAACACCAAAGTGCTTAAAATAGCTTCAAATCGCATTTGGAGACGTTTTAGACCATTTTGTGATTTTCGAAAAAAATTGTTAACATAAAAACACCAAAGTGCTTAGAATAGCTTCAAATCGTATTTGGAGACGTTTTAGACCATTTTAAGATTTTCGAAAAAACTTGGTTACACAAAAACATCAAAGTGCTTAAAATCACATTATAAACCGTTTTAGACCATTTTGAGCATTTCGATAACACTTTTCACACAAAAACATCAAAGAGCACAAAATAGCTTAATATCGTATTTAAAAACGTTTTAGACCATTTTGAGCATTTCGACAAAACTTTTTCACACAAAACACCAAAGTGCTTAGAATAGCTTCAAATCGCATTTGGAGACGTTTTAGACCAATTTGTGCATTTCGATGAAACTTGATTACACAAAAACATCAAAGTGCTTAAAATCACATCATAAACCGTTTTAGACCATTTTGAGCATTTCGATAACACTTTTCACACAAAAACATCAAAGAGCACAAAATAGCTTAATATCGTATTTAAAAACGTTTTAGACCATTTTGAGCATTTCGACAAAACTTTTTCACACAAAACACCAAAGTGTATAGAATAGCTTCAAATCGCATTTGGAGACGTTTTAGACCAATTTGTGCATTTCGATGAAACTTGATTACACAAAAACATCAAAGTGCTTAAAATCACATTATAAACCGTTTTAGACCATTTTGAGCATTTCGATAACACTTTTCACACAAAAACATCAAAGAGCACAAAATAGCTTAATATCGTATTTAAAAACGTTTTAGACCATTTTGAGCATTTAGACAAAACTTTTTCACACAAAACACCAAAGAATAGCTTCAAATCGCATTTGGAGACGTTTTAGACCATTTTGTGTTACGCTAGCGACCGGACAGGACAACAAACAAACACAGATAAACCATCATTGGATGGAAATGTCATTTATTCAAATGACGAATATTAAAACGTGTATATTGGTAAAACATAGATGACATATCACTTCTAGTATAAAACTTAATTATATTACATAATATAAAATGGGTCACGCCCTATACGTTATGTCATCTGAAACATAAATCAAATTCTGCATAACGGATATCAGTTATCAGAATATTTAAACAAAGTATAAATCAAAGTATTAAACTCTACTTACTAAACAGTACTTAATATTAGGTTAACAAATTTGACTTAAGCATCAAATATATACATCTATAAATCTACTTGAGTCTGATTAAAATACAATAAAATATGAAATTGGCTGTATATAAGACATGAGTCTGGGTGTCAGCGCCCAGCCAAAGCAAAACGGGGGAAGAATGGGGTGGTCGGAGGGAAATTGAGTTTTGACGCAGGACGTAGGTTTAGTCTTAATTAAAACAAAGGAGAGGATTAAACCACATGCGCCGCCGCTTATAAAGCCCTTCCAGCGATATGTTATGCATGACTTGGCAAATGAAACACCCTCTATCAGGAATTACAATTATACCTGTCTGCTAAGTGACACAAAACTATTTTCCTATATGCTTCGGAAAATTCTCTTTGTGTTACGCTAGCGACCGGACAGGACAACAAAGAAACACAGATAAACCATCATTGGATGGAAATGTCATTTATTCAAATGACGAATATTAAAACGTGTATATTGGTAAAACATAGATGACATATCACTTCTAGTATAAAACTTAATTATATTACATAATATAAAATGGGTCACGCCCTATACGTTATGTCATCTGAAACATAAATCAAATACTGCATAACGGATATCAGTTATCAGAATATTTAAACAAAGTATAAATCAAAGTATTAAACTCTACTTACTAAACAGTACTTAATATTAGGTTAACAAATTTGACTTAAGCATCAAATATATACATCTATAAATCTACTTGAGTCTGATTAAAATACAATAAAATATGAAATTGGCTGTATATAAGACATGAGTCTGGGTGTCAGCGCCAAAAACCCAGCCTTGGATGGGTTCCCACCCAGACCAAACAGAAACCACGGACCTGCCCCTTATGAACTGAACGATGAAATACGAATGTATTTCTTGAAAACAGAAGATTTCCATCTCCCAAATTGTTGAATGAGGCTATCTGACATGCCTAATGACGCAGCATGTGTTGCTGCCCCAATACGAAAACTGTGGCCCTTGTAATGGCTCGGATTCAACCCAATAAACGACACTGCCGCTCTCAGCCGGCACGACACAAATTGTTGTGTAACCGCCTTGCCATCAAGGTGCTGAAACAAGGGACCTGTGGACTGTTGGCAATGTGCGAGGTAGTTTGTTAGTGCGGCTACTGGGCAGTACTTTTCTCTAACCCATGGTGCAAATGATACCGAAACGGGGGGTTTTCCAACTCCAGTTTTGTGGTGTCGTATTATGATTAAGGCCCCAGTTTCGTTCAGAGTTAAATCGTTGCGCTGTACTACGTTCGAATCTTTGGCTTTAGATGCCAATTCTCCGAGTCGAAAAAACCCCTGAAACGCTGTAAGAAATAATCCTTCAAGTAACAAACGATGGGGTAGTAATGGTTCTATAAACTGCAATGCATCGAGTAGCCTAATCAAGATCCCTTTTGTTATGGGAAGCCGAGAGTCCACTTTTGCCGCCCTAGAATGAATTCCGCGGATAATTTTTTGAACGAGGAAAAACCCGCTAGGATCCGGTAGGCCTACTAACTTGTGTACGAACGAGATTGCAGACATATGCGAGGAAATTGTTCCCGGTGCCAGACCTTTGTCAAATAAATGAGACAGGAAATTACAAATTGTACCTACATTAAGTGGTAAGGGTACTCGTTTTCCTGACCAGGATGCCAACAGTTGCAGACTACGTCTGTAAGCCTTTCTGGTGGCTGGTGCGAGGGAGGATTCGATTAAGGAGACCGCTGTCGGTGTCAGAGTGGGATTGGCTGCTCCTTGCTGTGGGTCTATGGAGAAGCCTGTAAAATAAACTATACAAATAAATCTTGTTTAACGTAAGTAAGTTATTGAAGCAGCTCCCGGCTGGACTTCAGGTTTTGTGCAAAGTAATTTAGAAGCAGCCCAAGCTGGACTTCATCGTTCGTGACCGAGTACTTAGAAGCAGCCCAAGCTGAACTTTTCGTACTGCATAATGATTCCAGACCATTTAAATGTGAAGCAGCTCATGCTGTACTTCTGTAGGATGAGCGCTAAGAGACTTATCCAATGACAATGCTTTGTTGATTTTGAGCCTAGACAGTAGGTCAGCCAACACATTTTCCTTGCCTGGAATGTGTTTTGCTTTGAACAGAATGTTGTGATTTAGGCAACAAAGCACCAAGCGTCGCAGAAGCCGCAGGAGAGTAGCGTCTTTCGCGGTTTTTTTGTTAAGTATTTCGCAAACTGCTTGGTTGTCGGACCGAAATAGGATCCTCTTATTCGCGAGCCTGGGTGCCCACGTTTCCAACGCAATCACAATTGGAAACAATTCAAGTACAGCTATGGACCTGCCTAAAAATGAACACGGCCAAGGAAACGCAAACCAATCACTTCCCAAGATAGCACCGCATCCGATTGAACCCGCCGCGTCGGTAAATAATCGGATCGTATCCGAGGTGATCCATTTTTCCGGAAGAATGAGGGCTTTGCCATTGAAATGTTTAATAAAGGTAAGCCACATGTACAGATCCTGTTTCGCTTCTAAACTAAGCCTAATGAAATGGTTTGGGTGTTTTGCAAGGGAGAGGAGGTTGATGAGTCTTCGCAAAAAAGTTCGACCCGGTAGGACAACTGAACAAGCATAACTCAAGAGCCCTATTAACGATTGTAGTTCCCTTAAAGTAACTTTTTTCCTTGTTACAAATTTATCTAGAATTGATTTTATTTTCGTTACTTTTGCCTCCGGCAAGCGACATATCATGTTGATTGAATCAACTTCAATGCCGTAAATGATGATATTCGTCGTTGGAGCGACTGTCTTAGAATCTTTTATGGGTACTCCAATTCTGCGACAAAGGAATATGAAACTGGCTAATGCTTCGCGACAGGTTTTCGAATGCGCCGGGCCTACGAACCAGAAATCGTCTAAAATGTGCGAAGACTCATGAACCTGAAATTTGTTCCCCATGATCCATATTATTGCTCGACTAAATGACTCAAATATTTGGCAGGATCTGCTAGCCCCCATTGGTAGACACTTGTCAAAGTAAAGTAGACCCTCCCAACTGAAACCTAACAGATGATAGTCGTCCGGATGGATCGGGACAATGCGAAAAGCATCTTCGATATCTGCCTTGGCCATAAGGCATCCTATTCCATTGCGGAGAACAAGCATTATTACCGAATCTATTGTATCGTATGACACGGCAGAGGCTTCGGAAGGGATACCGGAGTTTACAGAGACACCCCGCGGGTATGACAGGTCTTGTATAATACGGAATTTTCCCGCCTCCGCCTTTGGAATGACGCCCAACGGTGATGCGACAAAATCTGAGAAAGGTGGGGAGACAAACGGGCCTGCTAGCCTTTTGCGGTGGATACCAATCTTAATAAAAGTTGTGATTTGCTCCGGATGGTTAATGGCGCTAGGATGGTTGCGTGCGATTCCCGGCGGAGGGGGAGTGTTGCAACAAAGTCTGAACCCGACTGAAAATCCCGAAATTAAATTTGTAAAGAGGCGTGGTGAATAACCGGTTAAGTACGAGGCCAGCACTTTAACTTTTACTGGTGTTGGTAATGTTGCCTTGCTTGGCTGTTTGATTTCTGGCCGTGATATGTCCGAATCCAGAGGGACGCTGTTTCCTGCAGCGGATCTTGGGATGAGGGAGGTCGCACAAGGGACAGTTGTGTTTGAAAGTACAGGGATGTGCTGTGCAGGTTTTTCCTGTATGGAAGGCAAAGCAGTAGCCTTTGGGAACCCCACGAAAGGGCTGATTGAATCCCGTTCTCACCCCTGAAGTGGTCATCGGGACCGATTGATATGTTACTAGCTTTAGCATCAGTTCGGTGTGCAGTACCTCCCACTTCAAGGAGCGTCCTTGACGGGCTCTTCTGAATTGTTCATCGTATGCTCGCCATGCATTGTTCTGTGCAGTAATTGACAACTCCAAAATGTTGTTCGCATATTTTAAAATGTTAAAACATTCCTTTGGGAATTTTTCCAAGAAAATGGCTGCATAGATGTGGAACGCCTGTTGCCATTCTAAAACCGTGAGCGGTTTCCGTTTTTGGTCGCTCTCGACTCGCACTTGGTTTCCTGCTATAGTCACCGACATATGCGGGTCGCGTTGGTTGGGGAGCAGAGACCTTATTTCGATATATTGATCGTTCCAAATTTTTGTTTTGGTGGGAAGAGGAATGTCCGACCCCAAGGCAATAGTGTCCATCATTGTCAATTGACACCCAGTTGACGGCTCACCTTGGAGAAGGTCGCTGATTAAAGGGGTAACCGCTTCTTCCATCGCCGATGGTCCATCTCCCTCTGATGAATTAGTAGCAGGAGGCGCATCGGTCGGTTTCTTCATCTGTTTTGCTACGGCCTCTGCCAATTTTTCATAGTCGATATTAGCTGTTAGTTGTTCCGTTGTGGTTGGTTTTGGTGCCACTGACCGGCGGGTGGACTTTGATTTCGGCATTTTACCTAGATAATAGTAATTAAAGAACAAAAAAAAAAATATATCTATATAAAGTAGTTGCGGGTTTATATCCCGTGGTAACATGTATGATTCACCCATCGATTTGCAAGTAACCTGGCGGCACAGCATAGCTGGTAATTACCCAGGTAAACATCCAAACGTGGTTGAGCCAACCAACCAAAAAGAAATATAATTAACATGGTATAAAAAGCTATATAAGCATAGTATGATCGGCCCCACCACTTGGCCTGGAGGCACAGCATAAAACTGCTGGAAGTTACCCAGGACCGATAGTTGGTGGCTACGTTATTATAAATAAAAATACATTCGGCGGAGAGTAAAAAACTGCCAATCGATATGGCATAGTACCGTATAACACCAACCGAAGATAAAATGGCCGACCATAAAATAAAAAGCCTGGAGGCACAGCTAAAATAGCTGGAAATTACCCAGGAAAACCATGTAATGAGTTGGTGGTTAGGTAGGCCTACCGTAATCATAGGTAGTAGACTACTAAGTAATAGTAGAAGAAAGATAATTATACTGTATAGTATAAAGTACTATATCTATATATATAATATATAATAGTAGTAGCAGTATTATTGCATATTCTTATAAAAAAAAATAAAAAAATAAATAAAAAAAAATAAATAAAAAAAAAAAAAAATAAAAAAAAAAAAAAAAAAAAAAAAAAAAAAAATTAAAAAAAAAAAAATATCATCAATAAATTTTTTATTTTTTATTTTTTTTTATATTTACTGATGATAGAAACATTTATTGAAATACTGGCCTTTTAAGAATTTTTTCTGCGTGCATCATCGCTCCTCTTACACCCCTCATATACTTGTACATGCCTGATGGACCGAGATGGACACCGTCTACATGTAGATGAGACAAATCGCCCCATAATCCTCTGTGCTTCCATAGTATAACATCATGCCTATTTGCAAACCGCCTTTCTAAAGTTCGGTTGAGTTCAATGATCCTGTCGTTAAAGCGACCACCCACTAAGTTCGGCGATCGTTTAAGGAGTTGACAAATCATCACGAGTTTACAATCTGTTCCGCAAAGCAGGAAGTCAACTAAAGTGCATAAGCGTGCGACTATGTAGCGATTATCTCGGTCAGCTAGGTCGTTTTCTCCAAGTTGTATAATTACAACATCAGGCGACACAGGCCAAGCATATAATAAAGATGGGTATTGATGAAGTTTAAGACCCCCTCTACATCTGTAGGCAATAACAAAGTTGTGTTTCGATAGTCTCATATTAGCCGCATTGTTGAACGGCGTGTTGGCATAGTCACGTAGCCTCCGAATAAAGGAGTGCCCGAAAAGGCATACCGTAATTGGCATGATACCTTTATAAATTAAAACAGTTACTTACAGAAACGAGGGAGAATGCGTAAAATACAGTTGAATTCTGAAGAAATCACGAATAGTTAGGATGTGATACGAAAAATTACTCTCCAAATATATAATGACAACGATGAAATGGAATTTGAAAATTGAGTTTTGACGCAGGACGTAGGTTTAGTCTTAATTAAAACAAAGGAGAGGATTAAACCACATGCGCCGCCGCTTATAAAGCCCCTCCAGCGATATGTTATGCATGACTTGGCAAATGAAACACCCTCTATCAGGAATTACAATTATACCTGTCTGCTAAGTGACACAAAACTATTTTCCTATATGCTTCGGAAAATTCTCTTTGTGATTTTTGAAAAAACTTGTTAACATAAAAACACCAAAGTGCTTAGAATAGCTTCAAATCACATTTGGAGATGTTTTAGACCATTTTGTGATTTTTGAAAAAACTTGTTAACATAAAAACACGAAAGTGCTTAGAATAGCTTCAAATCACATTTGGAGACGTTTTAGACCATTTTGTGATTTTTGAAAAAACTTGTTAACATAAAAACACGAAAGTGCTTAGAATAGCTTCAAATCGCATTTGGAAACGTTTTAGACCATTTTGTGATTTTCGAAAAAGATTGTTAACATAAAAACACCAATGTGCTTAGAATCACATTATAAACCGTTTTAGACCATTTTGAGCATTTCGATAACAATTTTCACACAAAAACATCAAAGAGCACAAAATAGCTTAATATCGTATTTATAAATGTTTTAGACCATTTTGAGCATTTCGACAAAACTTTTTCACACAAAACACCAAAGTGCTTAGAATAGCTTCAAATCGCATTTGGAGACGTTTTACACCATTTTGTGATTTCGATGAAACTTGATTACACAAAAACATCAAAGTGCTTAAAATCACATTATAAACCGTTTTAGACCATTTTGAGCATTTCGATAACACTTTTCACACAAAAACATCAAAGAGCACAAAATAGCTTAATATCGTATTTAAAAACGTTTTAGACCATTTTGAGCATTTAGACAAAACTTTTTTACACAAAACACCAAAGTGCTTAGAATAGCTTCAAATCGCATTTGGAGACGTTTTAGAACATTTTGTGTTTTTCGAAAAAAACTGTTAACATAAAAACACCAAAGTGCTTAGAATAGCTTCAAATCGCATTTGGAGACGTTTTAGAACATTTTGTGTTCTTCGAAAAAACCTGTTAACATAAAAACACCAAAGTGCTTAGAATAGCTTCAAATCGCATTTGGAGACGTTTTAGACCATTTTGTGATTTTTGAAAAAACTTGTTAACATAAAAACACCAAAGTGCTTAGAATAGCTTCAAATCACATTTGGAGACGTTTTAGACCATTTTGTGATTTTCGAAAAAACTTGTTAACATAAAAACACCAAAGTGCTTAGAATAGCGTCAAATCGCATTTGGAGACGGTTTAGACCATTTTGTGATTTTGAAAAAACTTGTTAACATAAAAACACCAAAGTGCTTAGAATAGCTTTAAATCGCATTTGGAGACGTTTTAGACCATTTTGTGATTTTCGAAAAAACTTGTTAACATAAAAACACCAAAGTGCTTAGAATAGCTTCAAATCGTATTTGGAGACGTTTTAGACCATTTTGAGATTTTCGAAAAAACTTGGTTACACAAAAACATCAAAGTGCTTAAAATCACATTATAAACCGTTTTAGACCATTTTGAGCATTTCGATAACACTTTTCACACAAAAACATCAAAGAGCACAAAATAGCTTAATATCGTATTTAAAAACGTTTTAGACCATTTTGAGCATTTCGACAAAACTTTTTCACACAAAACACCAAATTGCTTAGAATAGCTTCAAATCGCATTTGGAGACGTTTTAGACCAATTTGTGCATTTCGATGAAACTTGATTACACAAAAACATCAAAGTGTTTAAAATCACATTATAAACCGTTTTAGACCATTTTGAGCATTTCGATAACACTTTTCACACAAAAACATCAAAGAGCACAAAATAGCTTAATATCGTATTTAAAAACGTTTTAGACCATTTTGAGCATTTCGACAAAACTTTTTCACACAAAACACCAAAGTGCTTAGAATAGCTTCAAATCGCATTTGGAGACGTTTTAGACCAATTTGTGCATTTCGATGAAACTTGATTACACAAAAACATCAAAGTGCTTAAAATCACATTATAAACCGTTTTAGACCATTTTGAGCATTTCGATAACACTTTTCACACAAAAACATCAAAGAGCACAAAATAGCTTAATATCGTATTTAAAAACGTTTTAGACCATTTTGAGCATTTAGACAAAACTTTTTCACACAAAACACCAAAGTGCTTAGAATAGCTTCAAATCGCATTTGGAGACGTTTTAGACCATTTTGTGATTTTTGAAAAAACTTGTTAACATAAAAACACCAAAGTGCTTAGAATAGCTTCAAATCGCATTTGGAAACGTTTTAGACCATTTTGTGATTTTCGAAAAAACTTGTTAACATAAAAACACGAAAGTGCTTAGAATCACATTATAAACCGTTTTAGACCATTTTGAGCATTTCGATAACCATTTTCACACAAAAACATCAAAGAGCACAAAATAGCTTAATATCGTATTTAAAAATGTTTTAGACCATTTTGAGCATTTAGATAAAACTTTTTCACACAAAACACCAAAGTGCTTAGAATAGCTTCAAATCGCATTTGGAGACGTTTTAGACCATTTTGTGATTTTTGAAAAAACTTGTTAACATAAAAACACCAAAGTGCTTAGAATAGTTTCAAATCACATTTGGAGATGTTTTAGACCATTTTGTGATTTTTGAAAAAACTTATTAACATAAAAACACGAAAGTGCTTAGAATAGCTTCAAATCACATTTGGAGACGTTTTAGACCATTTTGTGATTTTTGAAAAAACTTGTTAACATAAAAACACGAAAGTGCTTAGAATAGCTTCAAATCGCATTTGGAAACGTTTTAGACCATTTTGTGATTTTCGAAAAAGATTGTTAACATAAAAACACCAATGTGCTTAGAATCACATTATAAACCGTTTTAGACCATTTTGAGCATTTCGATAACAATTTTCACACAAAAACATCAAAGAGCACAAAATAGCTTAACATCGTATTTATAAATGTTTTAGACCATTTTGAGCATTTCGACAAAACTTTTTCATACAAAACACCAAAGTGCTTAGAATAGCTTCAAATCGCATTTGGAGACGTTTTTTATACCATTTTGTGATTTCGATGAAACTTGATTACACAAAAACATCAACGTGCTTAAAATCACATTATAAACCGTTTTAGACCATTTTGAGCATTTCGATAACACTTTTCACACAAAAACATCAAAGAGCACAAAATAGCTTAATATCGTATTTAAAAACGTTTTAGACCATTTTGAGCATTTAGACAAAACTTTTTCACACAAAACACCAAAGTGCTTAGAATAGCTTCAAATCGCATTTGGAGACGTTTTAGACCATTTTGTGCATTTCGATGAAACTTGGTTACACAAAAACATCAAAGTGCTTAAAATCACATTATAAATCGTTTTAGACCATTTTGAGCATTTCGACAAAACTTTTTCACACTAAATACCAAAGGGCTTAGAATAGCTTCAAATCGCATTTGGAGACGTTTTAGACCATTTTGTGATTTTCGAAAAAACTTTTTAACATAAAAACACCAAAGTGCTTAGAATAGCTTCAAATCACATTTGGAGACGTTTTAGACCATTTTGTGATTTTCGAAAAAACTTGTTAACATAAAAACACGAAAGTGCTTAGAATAGCTTCAAATCGCATTTGGAAACGTTTTAGACCATTTTGTGATTTTCGAAAAAAATTGTTAACATAAAAACACCAAAGTGCTTAGAATCACATTATAAACCGTTTTAGACCATTTTGAGCATTTCGATAACAATTTTCGCACAAAAACATCAAAGAGCACAAAATAGCTTAATATCGTATTTAAAAATGTTTTAGACCATTTTGAGCATTTAGATAAAACTTTTTCACACAAAACACCAAAGTGCTTAGAATAGTTTCAAATCGCATTTGGAGACGTTTTAGACCATTTTGTGATTTTTTAAAAAACTTGTTAACATAAAAACACCAAAGTGCTTAGAATAGCTTCAAATCGCATTTGGAAACGTTTTAGACCATTTTGTGATTTTCGAAAAAACTTGTTAACATAAAAACACGAAAGTGCTTAGAATAGCTTCAAATCGCATTTGGAAACGTTTTAGACCATTTTGTGATTTTCGAAAAAAATTGTTAACATAAAAACACCAAAGTGTTTAGAATAGCTTCAAATCGCATTTGGAGACGTTTTAGACCAATTTGTGATTTTCGAAAAAACTTATCAACATAAAAACACCAAAGGGTTTAGAATAGCTTCAAATCGCATTTGGAGACGTTTTAGACCATTTTGTGATTTTGAAAAAACTTGTTAACATAAAAACACCAAAGTGCTTAGAATAGCTTCAAATCGCATTTGGAGACGTTTTAGACCATTTTGTGATTTTTGAAAAAACTTGTTAACATAAAAACACCAAAGTGCTTAGAATAGCTTCAAATCGTATTTGGAGACGTTTTAGACCATTTTGAGATTTTCGAAAAAACTTGGTTACACAAAAACATCAAAGTGCTTAAAATCACATTATAAACCGTTTTAGACCATTTTGAGCATTTCGATAACACTTTTCACACAAAAACATCAAAGAGCACAAAATAGCTTAATATCGTATTTAAAAACGTTTTAGACCATTTTGAGCATTTCGACAAAACCTTTTCACACAAAACACCAAAGTGCTTAGAATAGCTTCAAATCGCATTTGGAGACGTTTTAGACCAATTTGTGCATTTCGATGAAACTTGATTACACAAAAACATCAAAGTGCTTCAAATCACATTATAAACCGTTTTAGACCATTTTGAGCATTTCGATAACACTTTTCACACAAAAACATCAAAGAGCACAAAATAGCTTAATATCGTATTTAAAAACGTTTTAGACCATTTTGAGCATTTAGACAAAACTTTTTCACACAAAACACCAAAGTGCTTAGAATAGCTTCAAATCGCATTTGGAGACGTTTTAGACCATTTTGTGCATTTCGATGAAACTTGGTTACACAAAAGCATCAAAGTGCTTAAAATCACATTATAAATCGTTTTAGACCATTTTGAGCATTTCGACAAAACTTTTTCACACAAAATACCAAAGTGCTTAGAATAGCTTCAAATCGCATTTGGAGACGTTTTAGACCATTTTGTGATTTTCGAAAAAACTTTTTAACATAAAAACACCAAAGTGCTTAGAATAGCTTCAAATCACATTTGGAGACGTTTTAGACCATAAGTGCTTAGAATCACATTATAAACCGTTTTAGACCATTTTGAGCATTTCGATAACAATTTTCACACAAAAACATCAAAGAGCACAAAATAGCTTAATATCGTATTTAAAAATGTTTTAGACCATTTTGAGCATTTAGATAAAACTTTTTCACACAAAACACCAAAGTGCTTAGAATAGCTTCAAATCGCATTTGGAGACGTTTTAGACCAATTTGTGATTTTTGAAAAAACTTGTTAACATAAAAACACCAAAGTGCTTAGAATAGCTTCAAATCACATTTGGAAACGTTTTAGACCATTTTGTGATTTTGAAAAAACTTGTTAACATAAAAACACCAAAGTGCTTAGAATAGCTTCAAATCGCATTTGGAGACGTTTTAGACCATTTTGTGATTTTCGAAAAAACTTGTTAACATAAAAACACCAAAGTGCTTAGAATAGCTTCAAATCGTATTTGGAGACGTTTTAGACCATTTTGAGATTTTCGAAAAAACTTGGTTACACAAAAACATCAAAGTGCTTAAAATCACATTATAAACCGTTTTAGACCATTTTGAGCATTTCGATAACACTTTTCACACAAAAACATCAAAGAGCACAAAATAGCTTAATATCGTATTTAAAAACGTTTTAGACCATTTTGAGCATTTCGACAAAACTTTTTCACACAAAACACCAAAGTGCTTAGAATAGCTTCAAATCGCATTTGGAGACGTTTTAGACCAATTTGTGCATTTCGATGAAACTTGATTACACAAAAACATCAAAGTGCTTAAAATCACATTATAAACCGTTTTAGACCATTTTGAGCATTTCGATAACACTTTTCACACAAAAACATCAAAGAGCACAAAATAGCTTAATATCGTATTTAAAAACGTTTTAGACCATTTTGAGCATTTCGACAAAACTTTTTCACACAAAACACCAAAGTGCTTAGAATAGCTTCAAATCGCATTTGGAGACGTTTTAGACCAATTTGTGCATTTCGATGAAACTTGATTACACAAAAACATCAAAGTGCTTAAAATCACATTATAAACCGTTTTAGACCATTTTGAGCATTTCGATAACACTTTTCACACAAAAACATCAAAGAGCACAAAATAGCTTAATATCGTATTTAAAAACGTTTTAGACCATTTTGTGATTTTCGAAAAAACTTTTTAACATAAAAACACCAAAGTGCTTAGAATAGCTTCAAATCACATTTGGAGACGTTTTAGAACATAAGTGCTTAGAATCACATTATAAACCGTTTTAGACTATTTTGAGCATTTCGATAACAATTTTCACACAAAAACATCAAAGAGCACAAAATAGCTTAATATCGTATTTAAAAATGTTTTAGACCATTTTGAGCATTTAGATAAAACTTTTTCACACAAAACACCAAAGTGCTTAGAATAGCTTCAAATCGCATTTGGAGACGTTTTAGACCATTTTGTGATTTTTGAAAAAACTTGTTAACATAAAAACACCAAAGTGCTTAGAATAGCTTCAAATCACATTTGGAGACATTTTAGACCATTTTGTGATTTTCGAAAAAACTTTTTAACATAAAAACACCAAAGTGCTTAGAATAGCTTCAAATCACATTTGGAGACGTTTTAGAACATAAGTGCTTAGAATCACATTATAAACCGTTTTAGACCATTTTGAGCATTTCGATAACAATTTTCACACAAAAACATCAAAGAGCACAAAATAGCTTAATATCGTATTTAAAAATGTTTTAGACCATTTTGAGCATTTAGATAAAACTTTTTCACACAAAACACCAAAGTGCTTAGAATAGCTTCAAATCGCATTTGGAGACGTTTTAGACCATTTTGTGATTTTTGAAAAAACTTGTTAACATAAAAACACCAAAGTGCTTAGAATAGCTTCAAATCACATTTGGAGACGTTTTAGACCATTTTGTGATTTTCGAAAAAACTTGTTAACATAAAAACACGAAAGTGCTTAGAATAGCTTCAGATCGCATTTGGAAGCGTTTTAGACCATTTTGTGATTTTCGAAAAAAATTGTTAACATAAAAACACCAAAGTGCTTAGAATAGCTTCAAATCGCATTTGGAGACATTTTAGACCAATTTGTGATTTTCGAAAAAAACTTGTCAACATAAAAACACCAAAGTGTTTAGAATAGCTTCAAATCGCATTTGGAGACGTTTTAGACCAATTTGTGATTTTCGAAAAAACTTATCAACATAAAAACACCAAAGGGTTTAGAATAGCTTCAAATCGCATTTTGAGACGTTTTAGACCATTTTGTGATTTTCGAAAAAACTTGTTAACATAAAAACACGAAAGTGCTTAGAATAGCTTCAAATCGCATTTGGAAACGTTTTAGACCATTTTGTGATTTTCGAAAAAACTTGTTAACATAAAAACACGAAAGTGCTTAGAATAGCTTCAAATCGCATTTGGAAACGTTTTAGACCATTTTGTGATTTTCGAAAAAAATTGTTAACATAAAAACACCAAAGTGCTTAGAATCACATTATAAACCGTTTTAGACCATTTTGAGCATTTCGATAACAATTTTCACACAAAAACATCAAAGAGCACAAAATAGCTTAATATCGTATTTAAAAATGTTTTAGACCATTTTGAGCATTTGGTTAAAACTTTTTCACACAAAACACCAAAGTGCTTAGAATAGCTTCAAATCGCATTTGGAAACGTTTTAGACCATTTTGTGATTTTCGAAAAAACTTGTTAACATAAAAACACCAAAGTGCTTAGAATAGCTTCAAATCGCATTTGGAGACATTTTAGAGCAATTTGTGATTTTTGAAAAAACTTGTTAACATAAAAACACCAAAGTGCTTACAATAGCTTCAAATCGTATTTGGAGACGTTTTAGACCATTTTGTGATTTTCGAAAAAACTTGGTTACACAAAAACATCAAAGTGCTTAAAATCACATTATAAACCGTTTTAGACCATTTTGAGCATTTCGATAACACTTTTCACACAAAAACATCAAAGAGCACAAAATAGCTTAATATCGTATTTAAAAACGTTTTAGACCATTTTGAGCATTTCGACAAAACTTTTTCACACAAAACACCAAAGTGCTTAGAATAGCTTCAAATCGCATTTGGAGACGTTTTAGACCAATTTGTGCATTTCGATGAAACTTGATTACACAAAAACATCAAAGTGCTTAAAATCACATTATAAACCGTTTTAGACCATTTTGAGCATTTCGATAACACTTTTCACACAAAAACATCAAAGAGCACAAAATAGCTTAATATCGTATTTAAAAACGTTTTAGACCATTTTGAGCATTTCGACAAAACTTTTTCACACAAAACACCAAAGTGCTTAGAATAGCTTCAAATCGCATTTGGAGACGTTTTAGACCAATTTGTGCATTTCGATGAAACTTGGTTACACAAAAACATCACAGTGCTTAAAATCACATTATAAACAGTTTTAGACCATTTTGAGCATTTCGACAAAACTTTTTCACACAAAACACCAAAGTGCTTAGAATAGCTTCAAATCGCATTTGGAGACGTTTTAGACCATTTTGTGATTTTCGAAAAAACTTGTTAACATAAAAACACCAAAGTGCTTAGAATAGCTTCAAATCGTATTTGGAGACGTTTTAGACCATTTTGTGATTTTCGAAAAAACTTGTTAACATAAAAACACCAAAGTGCTTAGAATAGCTTCAAATCGCATTTGGAGACATTTTAGACCAATTTGTGATTTTCGAAAAAAACTTGTCAACATAAAAACACCAAAGTGTTTAGAATAGCTTCAAATCGCATTTGGAGACGTTTTAGACCAATTTGTGATTTTCGAAAAAACTTATCAACATAAAAACACCAAAGGGTTTAGAATAGCTTCAAATCGCATTTTGAGACGTTTTAGACCATTTTGTGATTTTCGAAAAAACTTGTTAACATAAAAACACGAAAGTGCTTAGAATAGCTTCAAATCGCATTTGGAAACGTTTTAGACCATTTTGTGATTTTCGAAAAAACTTGTTAACATAAAAACACGAAAGTGCTTAGAATAGCTTCAAATCGCATTTGGAAACGTTTTAGACCATTTTGTGATTTTCGAAAAAAATTGTTAACATAAAAACACCAAAGTGCTTAGAATCACATTATAAACCGTTTTAGACCATTTTGAGCATTTCGATAACAATTTTCACACAAAAACATCAAAGAGCACAAAATAGCTTAATATCGTATTTAAAAATGTTTTAGACCATTTTGAGCATTTGGTTAAAACTTTTTCACACAAAACACCAAAGTGCTTAGAATAGCTTCAAATCGCATTTGGAAACGTTTTAGACCATTTTGTGATTTTCGAAAAAACTTGTTAACATAAAAACACCAAAGTGCTTAGAATAGCTTCAAATCGCATTTGGAGACATTTTAGAGCAATTTGTGATTTTTGAAAAAACTTGTTAACATAAAAACACCAAAGTGCTTACAATAGCTTCAAATCGTATTTGGAGACGTTTTAGACCATTTTGTGATTTTCGAAAAAACTTGGTTACACAAAAACATCAAAGTGCTTAAAATCACATTATAAACCGTTTTAGACCATTTTGAGCATTTCGATAACACTTTTCACACAAAAACATCAAAGAGCACAAAATAGCTTAATATCGTATTTAAAAACGTTTTAGACCATTTTGAGCATTTCGACAAAACTTTTTCACACAAAACACCAAAGTGCTTAGAATAGCTTCAAATCGCATTTGGAGACGTTTTAGACCAATTTGTGCATTTCGATGAAACTTGATTACACAAAAACATCAAAGTGCTTAAAATCACATTATAAACCGTTTTAGACCATTTTGAGCATTTCGATAACACTTTTCACACAAAAACATCAAAGAGCACAAAATAGCTTAATATCGTATTTAAAAACGTTTTAGACCATTTTGAGCATTTCGACAAAACTTTTTCACACAAAACACCAAAGTGCTTAGAATAGCTTCAAATCGCATTTGGAGACGTTTTAGACCAATTTGTGCATTTCGATGAAACTTGATTACACAAAAACATCGAAGTGCTTAAAATCACATTATAAACCGTTTTAGACCATTTTGAGCATTTCGATAACACTTTTCACACAAAAACATCAAAGAGCACAAAATAGCTTAATATCGTATTTAAAAACGTTTTAGACCATTTTGAGCATTTAGACAAAACTTTTTCACACAAAACACCAAAGTGCTTAGAATAGCTTCAAATCGCATTTGGAGACGTTTTAGACCATTTTGTGATTTTTGAAAAAACTTGTTAACATAAAAACACCAAAGTGCTTAGAATAGCTTCAAATCGCATTTGGAAACGTTTTAGACCATTTTGTGATTTTCGAAAAAACTTGTTAACATAAAAACACGAAAGTGCTTAGAATCACATTATAAACCGTTTTAGACCATTTTGAGCATTTCGATAACAATTTTCACACAAAAACATCAAAGAGCACAAAATAGCTTAATATCGTATTTAAAAATGTTTTAGACCATTTTGAGCATTTAGATAAAACTTTTTCACACAAAACACCAAAGTGCTTAGAATAGCTTCAAATCGCATTTGGAGACGTTTTAGACCATTTTGTGATTTTTGAAAAAACTTGTTAACATAAAAACACCAAAGTGCTTAGAATAGTTTCAAATCACATTTGGAGATGTTTTAGACCATTTTGTGATTTTTGAAAAAACTTATTAACATAAAAACACGAAAGTGCTTAGAATAGCTTCAAATCACATTTGGAGACGTTTTAGACCATTTTGTGATTTTTGAAAAAACTTGTTAACATAAAAACACGAAAGTGCTTAGAATAGCTTCAAATCGCATTTGGAAACGTTTTAGACCATTTTGTGATTTTCGAAAAAGATTGTTAACATAAAAACACCAATGTGCTTAGAATCACATTATAAACCGTTTTAGACCATTTTGAGCATTTCGATAACAATTTTCACACAAAAACATCAAAGAGCACAAAATAGCTTAACATCGTATTTATAAATGTTTTAGACCATTTTGAGCATTTCGACAAAACTTTTTCACACAAAACACCAAAGTGCTTAGAATAGCTTCAAATAGCATTTGGAGACGTTTTTTATACCATTTTGTGATTTCGATGAAACTTGATTACACAAAAACATCAACGTGCTTAAAATCACATTATAAACCGTTTTAGACCATTTTGAGCATTTCGATAACACTTTTCACACAAAAACATCAAAGAGCACAAAATAGCTTAATATCGTATTTAAAAACGTTTTAGACCATTTTGAGCATTTAGACAAAACTTTTTCACACAAAACACCAAAGTGCTTAGAATAGCTTCAAATCGCATTTGGAGACGTTTTAGACCATTTTGTGCATTTCGATGAAACTTGGTTACACAAAAACATCAAAGTGCTTAAAATCACATTATAAATCGTTTTAGACCATTTTGAGCATTTCGACAAAACTTTTTCACACAAAATACCAAAGGGCTTAGAATAGCTTCAAATCGCATTTGGAGACGTTTTAGACCATTTTGTGATTTTCGAAAAAACTTTTTAACATAACAACACCAAAGTGCTTAGAATAGCTTCAAATCACATTTGGAGACGTTTTAGACCATTTTGTGATTTTCGAAAAAACTTGTTAACATAAAAACACGAAAGTGCTTAGAATAGCTTCAAATCGCATTTGGAAACGTTTTAGACCATTTTGTGATTTTCGAAAAAAATTGTTAACATAAAAACACCAAAGTGCTTAGAATCACATTATAAACCGTTTTAGACCATTTTGAGCATTTCGATAACAATTTTCACACAAAAACATCAAAGAGCACAAAATAGCTTAATATCGTATTTAAAAATGTTTTAGACCATTTTGAGCATTTAGATAAAACTTTTTCACACAAAACACCAAAGTGCTTAGAATAGCTTCAAATCGCATTTGGAGACGTTTTAGACCATTTTGTGATTTTTGAAAAAACTTGTTAACATAAAAACACCAAAGTGCTTAGAATAGCTTCAAATCACATTTGGAGACGTTTTAGACCATTTTGTGATTTTCGAAAAAACTTGTTAACATAAAAACACGAAAGTGCTTAGAATAGCTTCAAATCGCATTTGGAAACGTTTTAGACCATTTTGTGATTTTCGAAAAAACTTGTTAACATAAAAACACGAAAGTGCTTAGAATAGCTTCAAATCGCATTTGGAAACGTTTTAGACCATTTTGTGATTTTCGAAAAAAATTGTTAACATAAAAACACCAAAGTGTTTAGAATAGCTTCAAATCGCATTTGGAGACGTTTTAGACCAATTTGTGATTTTCGAAAAAACTTATCAACATAAAAACACCAAAGGGTTTAGAATAGCTTCAAATCGCATTTGGAGACGTTTTAGACCATTTTGTGATTTTCGAAAAAACTTGTTAACATAAAAACACGAAAGTGCTTAGAATAGCTTCAAATCGCATTTGGAAACGTTTTAGACCATTTTGTGATTTTCGAAAAAACTTGTTAACATAAAAACATGAAAGTGCTTAGAATAGCTTCAAATCGTATTTGGAGACGTTTTAGACCATTTTGTGATTTTCGAAAAAACTTGTTAACATAAAAACACCAAAGTGCTTAGAATAGCTTCAAATCGCATTTGGAGACGTTTTAGACCATTTTGTGCATTTCGATGAAACTTGGTTACACAAAAACATCAAAGTGCTTAAAATCACATTATAAACCATTTTAGACCATTTTGAGCATTTCGATAACACTTTTCACACAAAAACATCAAAGAGCACAAAATAGCTTAATATCGTATTTAAAAACGTTTTAGACCATTTTGAGCATTTCGACAAAACTTTTTCACACAAAACACCAAAGTGCTTAGAAGAGCTTCAAATCGCATTTGGAGACGTTTTAGACCATTTTGTGATTTTCGAAAAAACTTGTTAACATAAAAACATCAAAGTGTACAGAATAACTTCAAATCGCATTTGGAGACCGTTTTAGGCCAATTTGTGATTTTCGAAAAAACTTGTTAACCTAAAAATACCAAAGTGTTTAGAATAGCTTCAAATCGCATTTGGAGACGTTTTAGACCATTTTGTGATTTTCGAAAAAACTTGTTAACATAAAAACACCAAAGTGCTTCAAATCGCATTTGGAGACATTTTAGACCAATTTGTGATTTTTGAAAAAACTTGTTAACATAAAAACACCAAAGTGCTTACAATAGCTTCAAATCGTATTTGGAGACGTTTTAGACCATTTTGTGATTTTCGAAAAAACTTGTTAACATAAAAACACCAAAGTGCTTCAAATCGCATTTGGAGACATTTTAGACCAATTTGTGATTTTTGAAAAAACTTGTTAACATAAAAACACCAAAGTACTTAGAATAGCTTCAAATCGCATTTGGAGACGTTTTAGACCATTTTATGCATTTCGATGAAACTTGGTTACACAAAAACATCAAAGTGCTTAAAATCACATTATAATCCGTTTTAGACCATTTTGAGCATTTCGATAACACTTTTCACACAAAAACATCAAAGAGCACAAAATAGCTTAATATCGTATTTAAAAACGTTTTAGACCATTTTGAGCATTTCGACAAAACTTTTTCACACAAAACACCAAAGTGCTTAGAATAGCTTCAAATCGCATTTGGAGACGTTTTAGACCATTTTGTGATTTTCGAAAAAAATTGTTAACATAAAAACATCAAAGTGTACAGAATAGCTTCAAATCGCATTTGGAGACCGTTTTAGGCCAATTTGTGATTTTCGAAAAAACTTGTTAACCTAAAAATACCAAAGTGTTTAGAATAGCTTCAAATCGCATTTGGAGACGTTTTAGACCATTTTGTGATTTTCGAAAAAACTTGTTAACATAAAAACACCAAAGTGCTTAGAATAGCTTCAAATCGCATTTGGAGACATTTTAGACCAATTTGTGATTTTCGAAAAAACTTATCAACATAAAAACACCAAAGGGTTTAGAATAGCTTCAAATCGCATTTGGAGACGTTTTAGACCATTTTGTGATTTTTGAAAAAACTTGTTAACATAAAAACACGAAAGTGCTTAGAATAGCTTCAAATCGCATTTGGAAACGTTTTAGACCATTTTGTGATTTTCGAAAAAGATTGTTAACATAAAAACACCAATGTGCTTAGAATCACATTATAAACCGTTTTAGACCATTTTGAGCATTTCGATAACAATTTTCACACAAAAACATCAAAGAGCACAAAATAGCTTAATATCGTATTTATAAATGTTTTAGACCATTTTGAGCATTTCGACAAAACTTTTTCACACAAAACACCAAAGTGCTTAGAATAGCTTCAAATCGCATTTGGAGACGTTTTAGACCATTTTGTGATTTCGATGAAACTTGATTACACAAAAACATCAAAGTGCTTAAAATCACATTATAAACCGTTTTAGACCATTTTGAGCATTTCGATAACACTTTTCACACAAAAACATCAAAGAGCACAAAATAGCTTAATATCGTATTTAAAAACGTTTTAGACCATTTTGAGCATTTAGACAAAACTTTTTCACACAAAACACCAAAGTGCTTAGAATAGCTTCAAATCGCATTTGGAGACGTTTTAGAACATTTTGTGTTTTTCGAAAAAAACTGTTAACATAAAAACACCAAAGTGCTTAGAATAGCTTCAAATCGCATTTGGAGACGTTTTAGAACATTTTGTGTTCTTCGAAAAAACCTGTTAACATAAAAACACCAAAGTGCTTAGAATAGCTTCAAATCGCATTTGGAGACGTTTTAGACCATTTTGTGATTTTTGAAAAAACTTGTTAACATAAAAACACCAAAGTGCTTAGAATAGCTTCAAATCACATTTGGAGACGTTTTAGACCATTTTGTGATTTTCGAAAAAACTTGTTAACATAAAAACACCAAAGTGCTTAGAATAGCGTCAAATCGTATTTGGAGACGTTTTAGACCATTTTGTGATTTTCGAAAAAACTTGTTAACATAAAAACACCAAAGTGCTTAGAATAGCTTCAAATCGCATTTGGAGACGGTTTAGACCATTTTGTGATTTTGAAAAAACTTGTTAACATAAAAACACCAAAGTGCTTAGAATAGCTTCAAATCGCATTTGGAGACGTTTTAGACCATTTTGTGATTTTCGAAAAAACTTGTTAACATAAAAACACCAAAGTGCTTAGAATAGCTTCAAATCGTATTTGGAGACGTTTTAGACCATTTTGAGATTTTCGAAAAAACTTGGTTAAACAAAAACATCAAAGTGCTTAAAATCACATTATAAACCGTTTTAGACCATTTTGAGCATTTCGATAACACTTTTCACACAAAAACATCAAAGGGCACAAAATAGCTTAATATCGTATTTAAAAACGTTTTAGACCATTTTGAGCATTTCGACAAAACTTTTTCACACAAAACACCAAAGTGCTTAGAATAGCTTCAAATCGCATTTGGAGACGTTTTAGACCAATTTGTGCATTTCGATGAAACTTGATTACACAAAAACATCAAAGTGCTTAAAATCACATTATAAACCGTTTTAGACCATTTTGAGCATTTCGATAACACTTTTCACACAAAAACATCAAAGAGCACAAAATAGCTTAATATCGTATTTAAAAACGTTTTAGACCATTTTGAGCATTTCGACAAAACTTTATCACACAAAACACCAAAGTGCTTAGAATAGCTTCAAATCGCATTTGGAGACGTTTTAGACCAATTTGTGCATTTCGATGAAACTTGATTACACAAAAACATCAAAGTGCTTAAAATCACATTATAAACCGTTTTAGACCATTTTGAGCATTTCGATAACACTTTTCACACAAAAACATCAAAGAGCACAAAATAGCTTAATATCGTATTTAAAAACGTTTTAGACCATTTTGAGCATTTAGAAAAAACTTTTTCACACAAAACACCAAAGTGCTTAGAATAGCTTCAAATCGCATTTGGAGACGTTTTAGACCATTTTGTGATTTTTGAAAAAACTTGTTAACATAAAAACACCAAAGTGCTTAGAATAGCTTCAAATCACATTTGGAGACGTTTTAGACCATTTTGTGATTTACGAAAAAACTTGTTAACATAAAAACACGAAAGTGCTTTGAATAGCTTCAAATCGCATTTGGAAACGTTTTAGACCATTTTGTGATTTTCGAAAAAACTTGTTAACATAAAAACACGAAAGTGCTTAGAATCACATTATAAACCGTTTTAGACCATTTTGAGCATTTCGATAACAATTTTCACACAAAAACATCAAAGAGCACAAAATAGCTTAATATCGTATTTAAAAATGTTTTAGACCATTTTGAGCATTTAGATAAAACTTTTTCACACAAAACACCAAAGTGCTTAGAATAGCTTCAAATCGCATTTGGAGACGTTTTAGACCATTTTGTGATTTTTGAAAAAACTTGTTAACATAAAAACACCAAAGTGCTTAGAATAGCTTCAAATCACATTTGGAGATGTTTTAGACCATTTTGTGATTTTTGAAAAAACTTGTTAACATAAAAACACGAAAGTGCTTAGAATAGCTTCAAATCACATTTGGAGACGTTTTAGACCATTTTGTGATTTTTGAAAAAACTTGTTAACATAAAAACACGAAAGTGCTTAGAATAGCTTCAAATCGCATTTGGAAACGTTTTAGACCATTTTGTGATTTTCGAAAAAGATTGTTAACATAAAAACACCAATGTGCTTAGAATCACATTATAAACCGTTTTAGACCATTTTGAGCATTTCGATAACAATTTTCACACAAAAACATCAAAGAGCACAAAATAGCTTAATATCGTATTTAAAAACGTTTTAGACCATTTTGAGCATTTAGACAAAACTTTTTCACACAAAACACCAAAGTGCTTAGAATAGCTTCAAATCGCATTTGGAGACGTTTTAGACCATTTTGTGCATTTCGATGAAACTTGGTTACACAAAAACATCAAAGTGCTTAAAATCACATTATAAATCGTTTTAGACCATTTTGAGCATTTCGACAAAACTTTTTCACACAAAATATCAAAGGGCTTAGAATAGCTTCAAATCGCATTTGGAGACGTTTTAGACCATTTTGTGATTTTCGAAAAAACTTTTTAACATAAAAACACCAAAGTGCTTAGAATAGCTTCAAATCACATTTGGAGACCTTTTAGACCATTTTGTGATTTTCGAAAGAACTTGTTAACATAAAAACACGAAAGTGCTTAGAATAGCTTCAAATCGCATTTGGAAACGTTTTAGACCATTTTGTGATTTTCGAAAAAAATTGTTAACATAAAAACACCAAAGTGCTTAGAATCACATTATAAACCGTTTTAGACCATTTTGAGCATTTCGATAACAATTTTCACACAAAAACATCAAAGAGCACAAAATAGCTTAATATCGTATTTAAAAATGTTTTAGACCATTTTGAGCATTTAGATAAAACTTTTTCACACAAAACACCAAAGTGCTTAGAATAGCTTCAAATCGCATTTGGAGACGTTTTAGACCATTTTGTGATTTTTGAAAAAACTTGTTAACATAAAAACACCAAAGTGCTTAGAATAGCTTCAAATCACATTTGGAGACGTTTTAGACCATTTTGTGATTTTCGAAAAAACTAGTTAACATAAAAACACGAAAGTGCTTAGAATAGCTTCAAATCGCATTTGGAAACGTTTTAGACCATTTTGTGATTTTCGAAAAAACTTGTTAACATAAAAACACGAAAGTGCTTAGAATAGCTTCAAATCGCATTTGGAAACGTTTTAGACCATTTTGTGATTTTCGAAAAAAATTGTTAACATAAAAACACCAAAGTGTTTAGAATAGCTTCAAATCGCATTTGGAGACGTTTTAGACCAATTTGTGATTTTCGAAAAAACTTATCAACATAAAAACACAAAAGGGTTTAGAATAGCTTCAAATCGCATTTGGAAACGTTTTAGACCATTTTGTGATTTTGAAAAAACTTGTTAACATAAAAACACCAAAGTGCTTAGAATAGCTTCAAATCGCATTTGGAGACGTTTTAGACCATTTTGTGATTTTCGAAAAAACTTGTTAACATAAAAACACCAAAGTGCTTAGAATAGCTTCAAATCGTATTTGGAGACGTTTTAGACCATTTTGAGATTTTCGAAAAAACTTGGTTACACAAAAACATCAAAGTGCTTAAAATCACATTATAAACCGTTTTAGACCATTTTGAGCATTTCGATAACACTTTTCACACAAAAACATCAAAGAGCACAAAATAGCTTAATATCGTATTTAAAAACGTTTTAGACCATTTTGAGCATTTCGACAAAACTTTTTCACACAAAACACCAAAGTGCTTAGAATAGCTTCAAATCGCATTTGGAGACGTTTTAGACCAATTTGTGCATTTCGATGAAACTTGATTACACAAAAACATCAAAGTGCTTAAAATCACATCATAAACCGTTTTAGACCATTTTGAGCATTTCGATAACACTTTTCACACAAAAACATCAAAGAGCACAAAATAGCTTAATATCGTATTTAAAAACGTTTTAGACCATTTTGAGCATTTCGACAAAACTTTTTCACACAAAACACCAAAGTGCTTAGAATAGCTTCAAATCGCATTTGGAGACGTTTTAGACCAATTAGTGCATTTCGATGAAACTTGACTACACAAAAACATCAAAGTGCTTAAAATCACATTATAAACCGTTTTAGACCATTTTGAGCATTTCGATAACACTTTTCACACAAAAACATCAAAGAGCACAAAATAGCTTAATATCGTATTTAAAAACGTTTTAGACCATTTTGAGCATTTAGACAAAACTTTTTCACACAAAACACCAAAGTGCTTAGAATAGCTTCAAATCGCATTTGGAGACGTTTTAGACCATTTTGTGATTTTTGAAAAAACTTGTTAACATAAAAACACCAAAGTGCTTAGAATAGCTTCAAATCACATTTGGAGACGTTTTAGACCATTTTGTGATTTTCGAAAAAACTTGTTAACATAAAAACACGAAAGTGCTTAGAATAGCTTCAAATCGCATTTGGAAACGTTTTAGACCATTTTGTGATTTTCGAAAAAACTTGTTAACATAAAAACACGAAAGTGCTTAGAATCACATTATAAACCGTTTTAGACCATTTTGAGCATTTCGATAACAATTTTCACACAAAAACATCAAAGAGCTCAAAATAGCTTAATATCGTATTTAAAAATGTTTTAGACCATTTTGAGCATTTAGATAAAACTTTTTCACACAAAACACCAAAGTGCTTAGAATAGCTTCAAATCGCATTTGGAGACGTTTTAGACCATTTTGTGATTTTTGAAAAAACTTGTTAACATAAAAACACCAAAGTGCTTAGAATAGCTTCAAATCACATTTGGAGATGTTTTAGACCATTTTGTGATTTTTGAAAAAACTTGTTAACATAAAAACACGAAAGTGCTTAGAATAGCTTCAAATCACATTTGGAGACGTTTTAGACCATTTTGTGATTTTTGAAAAAACTTGTTAACATAAAAACACGAAAGTGCTTAGAATAGCTTCAAAACGCATTTGGAAACGTTTTAGACCATTTTGTGATTTTCGAAAAAAATTGTTAACATAAAAACACCAAAGTGTTTAGAATAGCTTCAAATCGCATTTGGAGACGTTTTAGACCAATTTGTGATTTTCGAAAAAACTTATCAACATAAAAACACCAAAGGGTTTAGAATAGCTTCAAATCGCATTTGGAGACGTTTTAGACCAATTTGTGATTTTCGAAAAAACTTATCAACATAAAAACACCAAAGGGTTTAGAATAGCTTCAAATCGCATTTGGAGACGTTTTAGACCATTTTGTGATTTTGAAAAACTTGTTAACATAAAAACACCAAAGTGCTTAGAATAGCTTCAAATCGCATTTGGAGACGTTTTAGACCATTTTGTGATTTTCGAAAAAACTTGTTAACATAAAAACACCAAAGTGCTTAGAATAGCTTCAAATCGTATTTGGAGACGTTTTAGACCATTTTGAGATTTTCGAAAAAACTTGGTTACACAAAAACATCAAAGTGCTTAAAATCACATTATAAACCGTTTAGACCATTTTGAACATTTCGATAACACTTTTCACACAAAAACATCAAAGAGCACAAAATAGCTTAATATCGTATTTAAAAACGTTTTAGACCATTTTGAGCATTTCGACAAAACTTTTTCACACAAAACACCAAAGTGCTTAGAATAGCTTCAAATCGCATTTGGAGACGTTTTAGACCAATTTGTGCATTTCGATGAAACTTGATTACACAAAAACATCAACGTGCTTAAAATCACATTATAAACCGTTTTAGACCATTTTGAGCATTTCGATAACACTTTTCACACAAAAACATCAAAGAGCACAAAATAGCTTAATATCGTATTTAAAAACGTTTTAGACCATTTTGAGCATTTAGACAAAACTTTTTCACACAAAACACCAAAGTGCTTAGAATAGCTTCAAATCGCATTTGGAGACGTTTTAGACCATTTTGTGCATTTCGATGAAACTTGGTTACAGAAAAACATCAAAGTGCTTAAAATCACATTATAAATCGTTTTAGACCATTTTGAGCATTTCGACAAAACTTTTTCACACAAAATATCAAAGGGCTTAGAATAGCTTCAAATCGCATTTGGAGACGTTTTAGACCATTTTGTGATTTTCGAAAAAACTTTTTAACATAAAAACACCAAAGTGCTTAGAATAGCTTCAAATCACATTTGGAGACGTTTTAGACCATTTTGTGATTTTCGAAAAAACTTGTTAACATAAAAACACGAAAGTGCTTAGAATAGCTTCAAATCGCATTTGGAAACGTTTTAGACCATTTTGTGATTTTCGAAAAAAATTGTTAACATAAAAACACCAAAGTGCTTAGAATCACATTATAAACCGTTTTAGACCATTTTGAGCATTTCGATAACAATTTTCACACAAAAACATCAAAGAGCACAAAATAGCTTAATATCGTATTTAAAAATGTTTTAGACCATTTTGAGCATTTAGATAAAACTTTTTCACACAAAACACCAAAGTGCTTAGAATCACATCGCATTTGGAGACGTTTTAGACCATTTTGTGATTTTTGAAAAAACTTGTTAACATAAAAACACCAAAGTGCTTAGAATAGCTTCAAATCACATTTGGAGACGTTTTAGACCAATTTGTGATTTTCGAAAAAACTTATCAACATAAAAACACAAAAGGGTTTAGAATAGCTTCAAATCGCATTTGGAAACGTTTTAGACCATTTTGTGATTTTGAAAAAACTTGTTAACATAAAAACACCAAAGTGCTTAGAATAGCTTCAAATCGCATTTGGAGACGTTTTAGACCATTTTGTGATTTTCGAAAAAACTTGTTAACATAAAAACACCAAAGTGCTTAGAATAGCTTCAAATCGTATTTGGAGACGTTTTAGACCATTTTGAGATTTTCGAAAAAACTTGGTTACACAAAAACATCAAAGTGCTTAAAATCACATTATAAACCGTTTTAGACCATTTTGAGCATTTCGATAACACTTTTCACACAAAAACATCAAAGAGCACAAAATAGCTTAATATCGTATTTAAAAACGTTTTAGACCATTTTGAGCATTTCGACAAAACTTTTTCACACAAAACACCAAAGTGCTTAGAATAGCTTCAAATCGCATTTGGAGACGTTTTAGACCAATTTGTGCATTTCGATGAAACTTGATTACACAAAAACATCAAAGTGCTTAAAATCACATCATAAACCGTTTTAGACCATTTTGAGCATTTCGATAACACTTTTCACACAAAAACATCAAAGAGCACAAAATAGCTTAATATCGTATTTAAAAACGTTTTAGACCATTTTGAGCATTTCGACAAAACTTTTTCACACAAAACACCAAAGTGCTTAGAATAGCTTCAAATCGCATTTGGAGACGTTTTAGACCAATTTGTGCATTTCGATGAAACTTGATTACACAAAAACATCAAAGTGCTTAAAATCACATTATAAACCGTTTTAGACCATTTAGAGCATTTCGATAACACTTTTCACACAAAAACATCAAAGAGCACAAAATAGCTTAATATCGTATTTAAAAACGTTTTAGACCATTTTGAGCATTTAGACAAAACTTTTTCACACAAAACACCAAAGTGCTTAGAATAGCTTCAAATCGCATTTGGAGACGTTTTAGACCATTTTGTGATTTTTGAAAAAACTTGTTAACATAAAAACACCAAAGTGCTTAGAATAGCTTCAAATCACATTTGGAGACGTTTTAGACCATTTTGTGATTTTCGAAAAAACTTGTTAACATAAAAACACGAAAGTGCTTAGAATAGCTTCAAATCGCATTTGGAAACGTTTTAGACCATTTTGTGATTTTCGAAAAAACTTGTTAACATAAAAACACGAAAGTGCTTAGAATCACATTATAAACCGTTTTAGACCATTTTGAGCATTTCGATAACAATTTTCACACAAAAACATCAAAGAGCTCAAAATAGCTTAATATCGTATTTAAAAATGTTTTAGACCATTTTGAGCATTTAGATAAAACTTTTTCACACAAAACACCAAAGTGCTTAGAATAGCTTCAAATCGCATTTGGAGACGTTTTAGACCATTTTGTGATTTTTGAAAAAACTTGTTAACATAAAAACACCAAAGTGCTTAGAATAGCTTCAAATCACATTTGGAGACGTTTTAGACCATTTTGTGATTTTCGAAAAAACTTGTTAACATAAAAACACGAAAGTGCTTAGAATAGCTTCAAATCGCATTTGGAAACGTTTTAGACCATTTTGTGATTTTCGAAAAAGATTGTTAACATAAAAACACCAAAGTGCTTAGAATCACAATATAAACCGTTTTAGACCATTTTGAGCATTTCGATAACAATTTTCACACAAAAACATCAAAGAGCACAAAATAGCCTAATATCGTATTTAAAAATGTTTTAGACCATTTTGAGCATTTAGATAAAACTTTTTCACACAAAACACCAAAGTGCTTAGAATAGCTTCAAATCGCATTTGGAGACGGTTTAGACCATTTTGTGATTTTGAAAAAACTTGTTAACATAAAAACACCAAAGTGCTTAGAATAGCTTCAAATCGCATTTGGAGACGTTTTAGACCATTTTGTGATTTTCGAAAAAACTTGTTAACATAAAAACACCAAAGTGCTTAGAATAGCTTCAAATCGTATTTGGAGACGTTTTAGACCATTTTGAGATTTTCGAAAAAACTTGGTTACACAAAAACATCAAAGTGCTTATAATCACATTATAAACCGTTTTAGACCATTTTGAACATTTCGATAACACTTTTCACACAAAAACATCAAAGAGCACAAAATAGCTTAATATCGTATTTAAAAACGTTTTAGACCATTTTGAGCATTTCGACAAAACTTTTTCACACAAAACACCAAAGTGCTTAGAATAGCTTCAAATCGCATTTGGAGACGTTTTAGACCAATTTGTGCATTTCGATGAAACTTGATTACACAAAAACATCAACGTGCTTAAAATCACATTATAAACCGTTTTAGACCATTTTGAGCATTTCGATAACACTTTTCACACAAAAACATCAAAGAGCACAAAATAGCTTAATATCGTATTTAAAAACGTTTTAGACCATTTTGAGCATTTAGACAAAACTTTTTCACACAAAACACCAAAGTGCTTAGAATAGCTTCAAATCGCATTTGGAGACGTTTTAGACCATTTTGTGCATTTCGATGAAACTTGGTTACACAAAAACATCAAAGTGCTTAAAATCACATTATAAATCGTTTTAGACCATTTTGAGCATTTCGACAAAACTTTTTCACACAAAATACCAAAGGGCTTAGAATAGCTTCAAATCGCATTTGGAGACGTTTTAGACCATTTTGTGATTTTCGAAAAAACTTTTTAACATAAAAACACCAAAGTGCTTAGAATAGCTTCAAATCACATTTGGAGACGTTTTAGACCATTTTGTGATTTTCGAAAAAACTTGTTAACATAAAAACACGAAAGTGCTTAGAATAGCTTCAAATCGCATTTGGAAACGTTTTAGACCATTTTGTGATTTTCGAAAAAAATTGTTAACATAAAAACACCAAAGTGCTTAGAATCACATTATAAACCGTTTTAGACCATTTTGAGCATTTCGATAACAATTTTCACACAAAAACATCAAAGAGCACAAAATAGCTTAATATCGTATTTAAAAATGTTTTAGACCATTTTGAGCATTTAGATAAAACTTTTTCACACAAAACACCAAAGTGCTTAGAATAGCTTCAAATCGCATTTGGAGACGTTTTAGACCATTTTGTGATTTTTGAAAAAACTTGTTAACATAAAAACACCAAAGTGTTAGAATAGCTTCAAATCACATTTGGAGACGTTTCAGACCATTTTGTGATTTTCGAAAAAACTTGTTAACATAAAAACACGAAAGTGCTTAGAATAGCTTCAAATCGAATTTGGAAACGTTTTTGACCATTTTGTGATTTTCGAAAAAACTTGTTAACATAAAAACACGAAAGTGCTTAGAATAGCTTCAAATCGCATTTGGAAACGTTTTAGACCATTTTGTGATTTTCGAAAAAAATTGTTAACATAAAAACACCAAAGTGTTTAGAATAGCTTCAAATCGCATTTGGAGACGTTTTAGACCAATTTGTGATTTTCGAAAAAACTTATCAACATAAAAACACCAAAGGGTTTAGAATAGCTTCAAATCGCATTTGGAGACGTTTTAGACCATTTTGTGATTTTGAAAAAACTTGTTAACATAAAAACACCAAAGTGCTTAGAATAGCTTCAAATCGCATTTGGAGACGTTTTAGACCATTTTGTGATTTTCGAAAAAACTTGTTAACATAAAAACACCAAAGTGCTTAGAATAGCTTCAAATCGTATTTGGAGACGTTTTAGACCATTTTGAGATTTTCGAAAAAACTTGGTTACACAAAAACATCAAAGTGCTTAAAATCACATTATAAACCGTTTTAGACCATTTTGAGCATTTCGATAACACTTTTCACACAAAAACATCAAAGAGCACAAAATAGCTTAATATCGTATTTAAAAACGTTTTAGACCATTTTGAGCATTTCGACAAAACTTTTTCACACAAAACACCAAAGTGCTTAGAATAGCTTCAAATCGCATTTGGAGACGTTTTAGACCAATTTGTGCATTTCGATGAAACTTGATTACACAAAAACATCAAAGTGCTTAAAATCACATTATAAACCGTTTTAGACCATTTTGAGCATTTCGATAACACTTTTCACACAAAAACATCAAAGAGCACAAAATAGCTTAATATCGTATTTAAAAACGTTTTAGACCATTTTGAGCATTTAGACAAAACTTTTTCACACAAAACTCCAAAGTGCTTAGAATAGCTTCAAATCGCATTTGGAGACTATTTAGACCATTTTGTGATTTTCGAAAAAACTTGTTAACATAAAAACACCAAAGTGCTTAGAATAGCGTCAAATCGTATTTGGAGACGTTTTAGACCATTTTGTGATTTTCGAAAAAACTTGTTAACATAAAAACACCAAAGTGCTTAGAATAGCTTCAAATCACATTTGGAGACGTTTTAGACCATTTTGTGATTTTCGAAAAAACTTGTTAACATAAAAACACGAAAGTGCTTACAATAGCTTCAAATCGCATTTGGAAACGTTTTAGACCATTTTGTGATTTTCGAAAAAAATTGTTAACATAAAAACACCAAAGTGCTTAGAATCACATTATAAATCGTTTTAGACCATTTTGAGCATTTCGACAAAACTTTTTCACACAAAATACCAAAGGGCTTAGAATAGCTTCAAATCGCATTTGGAGACGTTTTAGACCATTTTGTGATTTTCGAAAAAACTTTTTAACATAAAAACACCAAAGTGCTTAGAATAGCTTCAAATCACATTTGGAGACGTTTTAGACCATTTTGTGATTTTCGAAAAAACTTGTTAACATAAAAACACGAAAGTGCTTAGAATAGCTTCAAATCGCATTTGGAAACGTTTTAGACCATTTTGTGATTTTCGAAAAAAATTGTTAACATAAAAACACCAAAGTGCTTAGAATCACATTATAAACCGTTTTAGACCATTTTGAGCATTTCGATAACAATTTTCACACAAAAACATCAAAGAGCACAAAATAGCTTAATATCGTATTTAAAAATGTTTTAGACCATTTTGAGCATTTAGATAAAACTTTTTCACACAAAACACCAAAGTGCTTAGAATAGCTTCAAATCGCATTTGGAGACGTTTTAGACCATTTTGTGATTTTTGAAAAAACTTGTTAACATAAAAACACCAAAGTGTTAGAATAGCTTCAAATCACATTTGGAGACGTTTCAGACCATTTTGTGATTTTCGAAAAAACTTGTTAACAAAAAAACACGAAAGTGCTTAGAATAGCTTCAAATCGAATTTGGAAACGTTTTAGACCATTTTGTGATTTTCGAAAAAACTTGTTAACATAAAAACACGAAAGTGCTTAGAATAGCTTCAAATCGCATTTGGAAACGTTTTAGACCATTTTGTGATTTTCGATAAAAATTGTTAACATAAAAACACCAAAGTGTTTAGAATAGCTTCAAATCGCATTTGGAGACGTTTTAGACCAATTTGTGATTTTCGAAAAAACTTATCAACATAAAAACACCAAAGGGTTTAGAATAGCTTCAAATCGCATTTGGAGACGTTTTAGACCATTTTGTGATTTTGAAAAAACTTGTTAACATAAAAACACCAAAGTGCTTAGAATAGCTTCAAATCGCATTTGGAGACGTTTTAGACCATTTTGTGATTTTCGAAAAAACTTGTTAACATAAAAACACCAAAGTGCTTAGAATAGCTTCAAATCGTATTTGGAGACGTTTTAGACCATTTTGAGATTTTCGAAAAAACTTGGTTACACAAAAACATCAAAGTGCTTAAAATCACATTATAAACCGTTTTAGACCATTTTGAGCATTTCGATAACACTTTTCACACAAAAACATCAAAGAGCACAAAATAGCTTAATATCGTATTTAAAAACGTTTTAGACCATTTTGAGCATTTCGACAAAACTTTTTCACACAAAACACCAAAGTGCTTAGAATAGCTTCAAATCGCATTTGGAGACGTTTTAGACCAATTTGTGCTTTTCGATGAAACTTGATTTGCTTAGAATAGCTTCAAATCACATTTGGAGACGTTTTAGACCATTTTGTGATTTTCGAAAAAACTTGTTAACATAAAAACACGAAAGTGCTTAGAATCACATTATAAACCGTTTTAGACCATTTTGAGCATTTCGATAACAATTTTCACACAAAAACATCAAAGAGCACAAAATAGCTTAATATCGTATTTAAAAATGTTTTAGACCATTTTGAGCATTTAGAAAAAACTTTTTCACACAAAACACCAAAGTGCTTAGAATAGCTTCAAATCGTATTTGGAGACGTTTTAGACCATTTTGAGATTTTCGAAAAAACTTGGTTACACAAAAATATCAAAGTGCTTAAAATCACATTATAAACCGTTTTAGACCATTTTGAGCATTTCGATAACACTTTTCACACAAAAACATCAAAGAGCACAAAATAGCTTAATATCGTATTTAAAAACGTTTTAGACCATTTTGAGCATTTCGACAAAACTTTTTCACACAAAACACCAAAGTGCTTAGAATAGCTTCAAATCGCATTTGGAGACGTTTTAGACCAATTTGTGCATTTCGATGAAACTTGGTTACACAAAAACATCAAAGTGCTTAAAATCACATTATAAATCGTTTTAGACCATTTTGAGCATTTCGATAACACTTTTCACACAAAAACATCAAAGAGCACAAAATAGCTTAATATCTTATTTAAAAACGTTTTAGACCATTTTGAGCATTTAGACAAAACTTTTTCACACAAAACACCAAAGTGCTTAGAATAGCTTCAAATCGCATTTGGAGACGTTTTAGACCATTTTGTGATTTTCAAAAAAACTTGTTAACATAAAAACACCAAAGTGCTTAGAATAGCTTCAAATCGTATTTGGAGACGTTTTAGACCATTTTGTGATTTTCGAAAAAACTTGTAAACATAAAAACACCAAAGTGCTTAGAATAGCTTCAAATCGCATTTGGAGACATTTTAGACCAATTTGTGATTTTCGAAAAAAACTTGTCAACATAAAAACACCAAAGTGTTTAGAATAGCTTCAAATCGCATTTGGAGACGTTTTAGACCAATTTGTGATTTTCGAAAAAACTTATCAACATAAAAACACCAAAGGGTTTAGAATAGCTTCAAATCGCATTTGGAGACGTTTTAGACCATTTTGTGATTTTTGAAAAAAACTTGTTAACATAAAAACACGAAAGTGCTTAGAATAGCTTCAAATCGCATTTGGAAACGTTTTAGACCATTTTGTGATTTTCGAAAAAACTTGTTAACATAAAAACACGAAAGTGCTTAGAATAGCTTCAAATCGCATTTGGAAACGTTTTAGACCATTTTGTGATTTTCGAAAAAAATTGTTAACATAAAAACACCAAAGTGCTTAGAATAGCTTCAAATCGCATTTGGAGACATTTTAGACCAATTTGTGATTTTCGAAAAAAACTTGTCAACATAAAAACACCAAAGTGTTTAGAATAGCTTCAAATCGCATTTGGAGACGTTTTAGACCAATTTGTGATTTTCGAAAAAACTTATCAACATAAAAACACCAAAGGGTTTAGAATAGCTTCAAATCGCATTTGGAGACGTTTTAGACCATTTTGTGATTTTTGAAAAAAACTTGTTAACATAAAAACACGAAAGTGCTTAGAATAGCTTCAAATCGCATTTGGAAACGTTTTAGACCATTTTGTGATTTTCGAAAAAACTTGTTAACATAAAAACACGAAAGTGCTTAGAATAGCTTCAAATCGCATTTGGAAACGTTTTAGACCATTTTGTGATTTTCGAAAAAAATTGTTAACATAAAAACACCAAAGTGCTTAGAATAGCTTCAAATCGCATTTGGAGACATTTTAGACCAATTTGTGATTTTCGAAAAAAACTTGTCAACATAAAAACACCAAAGTGTTTAGAATAGCTTCAAATCGCATTTGGAGACGTTTTAGACCAATTTGTGATTTTCGAAAAAACTTATCAACATAAAAACACCAAAGGGTTTAGAATAGCTTCAAATCGCATTTGGAGACGTTTTAGACCATTTTGTGATTTTTGAAAAAAACTTGTTAACATAAAAACACGAAAGTGCTTAGAATAGCTTCAAATCGCATTTGGAAACGTTTTAGACCATTTTGTGATTTTCGAAAAAACTTGTTAACATAAAAACACGAAAGTGCTTAGAATAGCTTCAAATCGCATTTGGAAACGTTTTAGACCATTTTGTGATTTTCGAAAAAAATTGTTAACATAAAAACACCAAAGTGCTTAGAATAGCTTCAAATCGCATTTGGAAACGTTTTAGACCATTTTGTTATTTTCGAAAAAAATTGTTAACATAAAAACACCAAAGTGCTTAGAATCACATTATAAACCGTTTTAGACCATTTTGAGCATTTCGATAACAATTTTCACACAAAAACATCAAAGAGCACAAAATAGCTTAATATCGTATTTAAAAATGTTTTAGACCATTTTGAGCATTTAGATAAAACTTTTTCACAAAAAACACCAAAGTGCTTAGAATAGCTTCAAATCGCATTTGGAGACGTTTTAGACCATTTTGTGATTTTTGAAAAAACTTGTTAACATAAAAACACCAAAGTGCTTAGAATAGCTTCAAATCACATTTGGAGACGTTTTAGACCATTTTGTGATTTTCGAAAAAACTTGTTAACATAAAAACACGAAAGTGCTTAGAATAGCTTCAAATCGCATTTGGAAACGTTTTAGACCATTTTGTGATTTTCGAAAAAACTTGTTAACATAAAAACACGAAAGTGCTTAGAATAGCTTCAAATCGCATTTGGAAACGTTTTAGACCATTTTGTGATTTTCGAAAAAAATTGTTAACATAAAAACACCAAAGTGTTTAGAATAGCTTCAAATCGCATTTGGAGACGTTTTAGACCAATTTGTGATTTTCGAAAAAACTTATCAACATAAAAACACCAAAGGGTTTAGAATAGCTTCAAATCGCATTTGGAGACGTTTTAGACCATTTTGTGATTTTCGAAAAAACTTGTTAACATAAAAACACGAAAGTGCTTAGAATAGCTTCAAATCGCATTTGGAAACGTTTTAGACCATTTTGTGATTTTCGAAAAAACTTGTTAACATAAAAACATGAAAGTGCTTAGAATAGCTTCAAATCGTATTTGGAGACGTTTTAGACCATTTTGTGATTTTCGAAAAAACTTGTTAACATAAAAACACCAAAGTGCTTAGAATAGCTTCAAATCGCATTTGGAGACGTTTTAGACCATTTTGTGCATTTCGATGAAACTTGGTTACACAAAAACATCAAAGTGCTTAAAATCACATTATAAACCATTTTAGACCATTTTGAGCATTTCGATAACACTTTTCACACAAAAACATCAAAGAGCACAAAATAAAACGTTTTAGACCATTTTGAGCATTTCGACAAAACTTTTTCACACAAAACACCAAAGTGCTTAGAATAGCTTCAAATCGCATTTGGAAACGTTTTAGACCATTTTGTGATTTTCGAAAAAAATTGTTAACATAAAAACACCAAAGTGCTTAGAATCACATTATAAACCGTTTTAGACCATTTTGAGCATTTCGATAACAATTTTCACACAAAAACATCAAAGAGCACAAAATAGCTTAATATCGTATTTAAAAATGTTTTAGACCATTTTGAGCATTTGGATAAAACTTTTTCACACAAAACACCAAAGTGCTTAGAATAGCTTCAAATCGCATTTGGAGACGTTTTAGACCATTTTGTGATTTTTGAAAAAAATTGTTAACATAAAAACACCAAAGTGCTTAGAATAGCTTCAAATCACATTTGGAGACGTTTTAGACCATTTTGTGATATTCGAAAAAACTTGTTAACATAAAAACACGAAAGTGCTTAGAATAGCTTCAAATCGCATTTGGAAACGTTTTAGACAATTTTGTGATTTTCGAAAAAACTTGTTAACATAAAAACACCAAAGTGCTTAGAATAGCTTCAAATCGCATTTGGAAACGTTTTAGACCATTTTGTTATTTTCAAAAAAAATTGTTAACATAAAAACACCAAAGTGCTTAGAATCACATTATAAACCGTTTTAGACCATTTTGAGCATTTCGATAACAATTTTCACACAAAAACATCAAAGAGCACAACATAGCTTAATATCGTATTTAAAAATGTTTTAGACCATTTTGAGCATTTAGATAAAACTTTTTCACACAAAACACCAAAGTGCTTAGAATAGCTTCAAATCGCATTTGGAGACGTTTTAGACCATTTTGTGATTTTTGAAAAAACTTGTTAACATAAAAACACCAAAGTGCTTAGAATAGCTTCAAATCACATTTGGAGACGTTTTAGACCATTTTGTGATTTTCGAAAAAACTTGTTAACATAAAAACACGAAAGTGCTTAGAATAGCTTCAAATCGCATTTGGAAACGTTTTAGACCATTTTGTGATTTTCGAAAAAACTTGTTAACATAAAAACACGAAAGTGCTTAGAATAGCTTCAAATCGCATTTGGAAACGTTTTAGACCATTTTGTGATTTTCGAAAAAAATTGTTAACATAAAAACACCAAAGTGTTTAGAATAGCTTCAAATCGCATTTGGAGACGTTTTAGACCAATTTGTGATTTTCGAAAAAACTTATCAACATAAAAACACCAAAGGGTTTAGAATAGCTTCAAATCGCATTTGGAGACGTTTTAGACCATTTTGTGATTTTCGAAAAAACTTGTTAACATAAAAACACGAAAGTGCTTAGAATAGCTTCAAATCGCATTTGGAAACGTTTTAGACAATTTTGTGATTTTCGAAAAAACTTGTTAACATAAAAACATGAAAGTGCTTAGAATAGCTTCAAATCGTATTTGGAGACGTTTTAGACCATTTTGTGATTTTCGAAAAAACTTGTTAACATAAAAACACCAAAGTGCTTAGAAAAGCTTCAAATCGCATTTGGAGACGTTTTAGACCATTTTGTGCATTTCGATGAAACTTGGTTACACAAAAACATCAAAGTGCTTAAAATCACATTATAAACCATTTTAGACCATTTTGAGCATTTCGATAACACTTTTCACACAAAAACATCAAAGAGCACAAAATAGCTTAATATCGTATTTAAAAACGTTTTAGACCATTTTGAGCATTTCGACAAAACTTTTTCACACAAAACACCAAAGTGCTTAGAATAGCTTCAAATCGCATTTGGAGACGTTTTAGACCATTTTGTGATTTTCGAAAAAACTTGTTAACATAAAAACATCAAAGTGTACAGAATAACTTCAAATCGCATTTGGAGACCGTTTTAGGCCAATTTGTGATTTTCGAAAAAACTTGTTAACCTAAAAATACCAAAGTGTTTAGAATAGCTTCAAATCGCATTTGGAGACGTTTTAGACCATTTTGTGATTTTCGAAAAAACTTGTTAACATAAAAACACCAAAGTGCTTCAAATCGCATTTGGAGACATTTTAGACCAATTTGTGATTTTTGAAAAAACTTGTTAACATAAAAACACCAAAGTGCTTACAATAGCTTCAAATCGTATTTGGAGACGTTTTAGACCATTTTGTGATTTTCGAAAAAACTTGTTAACATAAAAACACCAAAGTACTTAGAATAGCTTCAAATCGCATTTGGAGACGTTTTAGACCATTTTATGCATTTCGATGAAACTTGGATACACAAAAACATCAAAGTGCTTAAAATCACATTATAATCCGTTTTAGACTATTTTGAGCATTTCGATAACACTTTTCACACAAAAACATCAAAGAGCACAAAATAGCTTAATATCGTATTTAAAAACGTTTTAGACCATTTTGAGCATTTCGACAAAACTTTTTCACACAAAACACCAAAGTGCTTAGAATAGCTTCAAATCGCATTTGGAGACGTTTTAGACCATTTTGTGATTTTCGAAAAAAATTGTTAACATAAAAACATCAAAGTGAACAGAATAGCTTCAAATCGCATTTGGAGACATTTTAGACCAATTTGTGATTTTCGAAAAAACTTGTCAACATAAAAACACCAAAGTGTTTAGAATAGCTTCAAATCGCATTTGGAGACGTGTTAGACCAATTTGTGATTTTCGAAAAAACTTATCAACATAAAAACACCAAAGGGTTTAGAATATCTTCAAATCGCATTTGGAGACGTTTTAGACCATTTTGTGATTTTCGAAAAAACTTGTTAACATAAAAACACCAAAGTGCTTAGAAAAGCTTCAAATCGCATTTGGAGACGTTTTAGACCATTTTGTGATTTTCAAAAAAAATTGTTAACATAAAAACACCAAAGTGCATAGAATCACATTATAAACCGTTTTAGACCATTTAGAGCATTTCGATAACAATTTTCACACAAAAACATCAATGAGCACAAAATAGCTTAATATCGTATTTAAAAATGTTTTAGACCATTTTGAGCATTTAGACAAAACTTTTTCACACAAAACACCAAAGTGCTTAGAATAGCTTCAAATCGCATTTGGAGACGTTTTAGACAATTTTGTGATTTTCGAAAAAACTTGGTTACACAAAAACATCAAAGTGCTTAAAATCACATTATAAACCGTTTTAGACCATTTTGAGCATTTCGATAACACTTTTCACACAAAAACATCATAGAGCACAAAATAGCTTAATATCGTATTTAAAAACGTTTTAGACCATTTTGAGCATTTCGACAAAACTTGTTAACATAAAAACACCAAAGTGCTTAGAATGGCTTCAATCGCATTTGGAGACGCTTTAGACCATTTTGTGATTTTCGAAAAAAATTGTTAACATAAAAACACCAACGTGCTTAGAATCACATTATAAACCGTTTTAGACCATTTTGAGCATTTCGATAACAATTTTCACACAAAAACATCAAAGAGCACAAAATAGCTTAATATCGTATTTAAAAATGTTTTAGACCATTTTGAGCATTTAGAAAAAACTTTTTCACACAAAACACCAAAGTGCTTAGAATAGCTTCAAATCGTATTTGGAGACGTTTTAGACCATTTTGAGATTTTCGAAAAAACTTGGTTACACAAAAACATCAAAGTGCTTAAAATCACATTATAAACCGTTTTAGACCATTTTGAGCATTTCGATAACACTTTTCACACAAAAACATCAAAGAGCACAAAATAGCTTAATATCGTATTTAAAAACGTTTTAGACCATTTTGAGCATTTCGACAAAACTTTTTCACACAAAACACCAAAGTGCTTAGAATAGCTTCAAATCGCATTTGGAGACGTTTTAGACCAATTTGTGCATTTCGATGAAACTTGGTTACACAAAAACATCAAAGTGCTTAAAATCACATTATAAATCGTTTTAGACCATTTTGAGCATTTCGATAAACACTTTTCACACAAAAACATCAAAGAGCACAAAATAGCTTAATATCTTATTTAAAAACGTTTTAGACCATTTTGAGCATTTAGACAAAACTTTTTCACACAAAACACCAAAGTGCTTAGAATAGCTTCAAATCGCATTTGGAGACGTTTTAGACCATTTTGTGATTTTCAAAAAAACTTGTTAACATAAAAACACCAAAGTGCTTAGAATAGCTTCAAATCGCATTTGGAGACATTTTAGACCAATTTGTGATTTTCGAAAAAAACTTGTCAACATAAAAACACCAAAGTGTTTAGAATAGCTTCAAATCGCATTTGGAGACGTTTTAGACCAATTTGTGATTTTCGAAAAAACTTATCAACATAAAAACACCAAAGGGTTTAGAATAGCTTCAAATCGCATTTTGAGACGTTTTAGACCATTTTTGTGATTTTCGAAAAAACTTGTTAACATAAAAACACGAAAGTGCTTAGAATAGCTTCAAATCGCATTTGGAAACGTTTTATTCCATTTTGTGATTTTCGAAAAAAATTGTTAACATAAAAACACCAAAGTGCTTAGAATCCCATTATAAACCGTTTTAGACCATTTTGAGCATTTCGATAACAATTTTCACACAAAAACATCAAAGAGCACAAAATAGCTTAATATCGTATTTAAAAATGTTTTAGACCATTTTGAGCATTTAGATAAAACTTTTTCACACAAAACACCAAAGTGCTTAGAATAGCTTCAAATCGCATTTGGAGACGTTTTAGACCATTTTGTGATTTTTGAAAAAACTTGTTAACATAAAAACACCAAAGTGCTTAGAATAGCTTCAAATCACATTTGGAGACGTTTTAGACCATTTTGTGATTTTCGAAAAAACTTGTTAACATAAAAACACGAAAGTGCTTAGAATAGCTTCAAATCGCATTTGGAAACGTTTTAGACCATTTAGTGATTTTCGAAAAAAATTGTTAACATAAAAACACCAAAGTGTTTAGAATAGCTTCAAATCGCATTTGGAGACGTTTTAGACCAATTTGTGATTTTCGAAAAAACTTATCAACATAAAAACACCAAAGGGTTTAGAATAGCTTCAAATCGCATTTGGAGACGTTTTAGACCATTTTGTGATTTTCGAAAAAACTTGTTAACATAAAAACACGAAAGTGCTTAGAATAGCTTCAAATCGCATTTGGAAACGTTTTAGACCATTTTGTGATTTTCGAAAAAACTTGTTAACATAAAAACATGAAAGTGCTTAGAATAGCTTCAAATCGTATTTGGAGACGTTTTAGACCATTTTGTGATTTTCGAAAAAACTTGTTAACATAAAAACACCAATGTGCTTAGAATAGCTTCAAATCGCATTTGGAGACGTTTTAGACCATTTTGTGCATTTCGATGAAACTTGGTTACACAAAAATATCAAAGTGCTTAAAATCACATTATAAACCATTTTAGACCATTTTGAGCATTTCGATAACACTTTTCACACAAAAACATCAAAGAGCACAAAATAGCTTAATATCGTATTTAAAAACGTTTTAGACCATTTTGAGCATTTCGACAAAACTTTTTCACACAAAACACCAAAGTCCTTAGAATAGGTTCAAATCGCATTTGGAGACGTTTTAGACCATTTTGTGATTTTCGAAAAAAATTGTTAACATAAAAACATCAAAGTGTACAGAATAGCTTCAAATCGCATTTGGAGACCGTTTTAGGCCAATTTGTGATTTTCGAAAAAACTTGTTAACCTAAAAATACCAAAGTGTTTAGAATAGCTTCAAATCGCATTTGGAGACGTTTTAGACCATTTTGTGATTTTCGAAAAAACTTGTTAACATAAAAACACCAAAGTGCTTAGAATAGCTTCAAATCGCATTTGGAGACATTTTAGACCAATTTGTGATTTTCGAAAAAACTTATCAACATAAAAACACCAAAGGGTTTAGAATATCTTCAAATCGCATTTGGAGACGTTTTAGACCATTTTGTGATTTTCGAAAAAACTTGCTAACATAAAAACACCAAAGTGCTTAGAATAGCTTCAAATCGCATTTGGAGACGTTTTAGACCAATTTGTGATTTTCGAAAAAACTTATCAACATAAAAACACCAAAGGGTTTAGAATAGCTTCAAATCGCATTTGGAGACGTTTTAGACCATTTTGTGATTTTGAAAAAACTTGTTAACATAAAAACACCAAAGTGCTTAGAATAGCTTCAAATCGCATTTGGAGACGTTTTAGACCATTTTGTGATTTTCGAAAAAACTTGTTAACATAAAAACACCAAAGTGCTTAGAATAGCTTCAAATCGTATTTGGAGACGTTTTAGACCATTTTGAGATTTTCGAAAAAACTTGGTTACACAAAAACATCAAAGTGCTTAAAATCACATTATAAACCGTTTTAGACCATTTTGAGCATTTCGATAACACTTTTCACACAAAAACATCAAAGAGCACAAAATAGCTTAATATCGTATTTAAAAACGTTTTAGACCATTTTGAGCATTTCGACAAAACTTTTTTAAACAAAACACCAAAGTGCTTAGAATAGCTTCAAATCGCATTTGGAGACGTTTTAGACCAATTTGTGATTTTTGAAAAAACTTGTTAACATAAAAACACCAAAGTGCTTAGAATAGCTTCAAATCACATTTGGAGACGTTTTAGACCATTTTGTGATTTTCGAAAAAACTTGTTAACAAAAAAACACGAAAGTGCTTAGAATAGCTTCAAATCGCCTTTGGAAACGTTTTAGACCATTTTGTGATTTTCGAAAAAACTTGTTAACATAAAAACACGAAAGTGCTTAGAATCACATTATAAACCGTTTTAGACCATTTTGAGCATTTCGATAACAATTTTCACACAAAAACATCAAAGAGCACAAAATAGCTTAATATCGTATTTAAAAATGTTTTAGACCATTTTGAGCATTTAGATAAAACTTTTTCACACAAAACACCAAAGTGCTTAGAATAGCTTCAAATCGCATTTGGAGACGTTTTAGACCAATTTGTGATTTTTGAAAAAACTTGTTAACATAAAAACACCAAAGTGCTTAGAATAGCTTCAAATCACATTTGGAGACGTTTTAGACCATTTTGTGATTTTGAACAAACTTGTTAACATAAAAACACCAAAGTGCTTAGAATAGCTTCAAATCGCATTTGGAGACGTTTTAGACCATTTTGTGATTTTCGAAAAAACTTGTTAACATAAAAACACCAAAGTGCTTAGAATAGCTTCAAATCGTATTTGGAGACGTTTTAGACCATTTTGAGATTTTCGAAAAAACTTGGTTACACAAAAACATCAAAGTGCTTAAAATCACATTATAAACCGTTTTAGACCATTTTGAGCATTTCGATAACACTTTTCACACAAAAACATCAAAGAGCACAAAATAGCTTAATATCGTATTTAAAAACGTTTTAGACCATTTTGAGCATTTCGACAAAACTTTTTCACACAAAACACCAAAGTGCTTAGAATAGCTTCAAATCGCATTTGGAGACGTTTTAGACCAATTTGTGCATTTCGATGAAACTTGATTACACAAAAACATCAAAGTGCTTAAAATCACATTATAAACCGTTTTAGACCATTTTGAGCATTTCGATAACACTTTTCACACAAAAACATCAAAGAGCACAAAATAGTTTAATATCGTATTTAAAAACGTTTAGACCATTTTGAGCATTTAGACAAAACTTTTTCACACAAAACACCAAAGTGCTTAGAATAGCTTCAAATAACATTTGGAGACGTTTTAGACCATTTTGTGCATTTCGATGAAACTTGGTTACACAAAAACATCAAAGTGCTTAAAATCACATTATAAATCGTTTTAGACCATTTTGAGCATTTCGACAAAACTTTTTCACACAAAATATCAAAGGGCTTAGAATAGCTTCAAATCGCATTTGGAGACGTTTTAGACCATTTTGTGATTTTCGAAAAAACTTTTTAACATAAAAACACCAAAGTGCTTAGAATAGCTTCAAATCACATTTGGAGACGTTTTAGACCATTTTGTGATTTTCGAAAAAACTTGTTAACATAAAAACACGAAAGTGCTTAGAATAGCTTCAAATCGCATTTGGAAACGTTTTAGACCATTTTGTGATTTTCGAAAAAAATTGTTAACATAAAAACACCAAAGTGCTTAGAATCACATTATAAACCGTTTTAGACCATTTTGAGCATTTCGATAACAATTTTCACACAAAAACATCAAAGAGCACAAAATAGCTTAATATCGTATTTAAAAATGTTTTAGACCATTTTGAGCATTTAGATAAAACTTTTTCACACAAAACACCAAAGTGCTTAGAATAGCTTCAAATCGCATTTGGAGACGTTTTAGACCATTTTGTGATTTTCGAAAAAACTTTTTAACATAAAAACACCAAAGTGCTTAGAATAGCTTCAAATCACATTTGGAGTCGTTTTAGACCATTTTGTGATTTTCGAAAAAACTTGTTTACATAAAAACACGAAAGTGCTTAGAATAGCTTCAAATCGCATTTGGAAACGTTTTAGACCATTTTGTGATTTTCGAAAAAAATTGTTAACATAAAAACACCAAAGTGCTTAGAATCACATTATAAACCGTTTTAGACCATTTTGAGCATTTCGATAACAATTTTCACACAAAAACATCAAAGAGCACAAAATAGCTTAATATCGTATTTAAAAATGTTTTAGACCATTTTGAGCATTTAGATAAAACTTTTTCACACAAAACACCAAAGTGCTTAGAATAGCTTCAAATCGCATTTGGAGACGTTTTAGACCATTTTGTGATTTTTGAAAAAACTTGTTAACATAAAAACACCAAAGTGCTTAGAATAGCTTCAAATCACATTTGGAGACGTTTTAGACCATTTTGTGATTTTCGAAAAAACTTGTTAACATAAAAACACGAAAGTGCTTAGAATAGCTTCAAATCGCATTTGGAAACGTTTTAGACCATTTTGTGATTTTCGAAAAAACTTGTTAACATAAAAACACGAAAGTGCTTAGAATAGCTTCAAATCGCATTTGGAGACGTTTTAGACCAATTTGTGATTTTCGAAAAAACTTATCAACATAAAAACACCAAAGGGTTTAGAATAGCTTCAAATCGCATTTGGAGACGTTTTAGACCATTTTGTGATTTTGAAAAAACTTGTTAACATAAAAACACCAAAGTGCTTAGAATAGCTTCAAATCGCATTTGGAGACGTTTTAGACCATTTTGTGATTTTCGAAAAAACTTGTTAACATAAAAACACCAAAGTGCTTAGAATAGCTTCAAATCGTATTTGGAGACGTTTTAGACCATTTTGAGATTTTCGAAAAAACTTGGTTACACAAAAACATCAAAGTGCTTAAAATCACATTATAAACCGTTTTAGACCATTTTGAGCATTTCGATAACACTTTTCACACAAAAACATCTAAGAGCACAAAATAGCTTAATATCGTATTTAAAAACGTTTTAGACCATTTTGAGCATTTCGACAAAACTTTTTCAAACAAAACTCCAAAGTGCTTAGAATAGCTTCAAATCGCATTTGGAGACGTTTTAGACCAATTTGTGATTTTCGAAAAAACTTGTTAACATAAAAACACCAAAGTGCTTAGAATAGCTTCAAATCACATTTGGAGACGTTTTAGACCATTTTGTGATTTTCGAAAAAACTTGTTAACAAAAAAACACGAAAGTGCTTAGAATAGCTTCAAATCGCCTTTGGAAACGTTTTAGACCATTTTGTGATTTTCGAAAAAACTTGTTAACATAAAAACACGAAAGTGCTTAGAATCACATTATAAACCGTTTTAGACCATTTTGAGCATTTCGATAACAATTTTCACACAAAAACATCAAAGAGCACAAAATAGCTTAATATCGTATTTAAAAATGTTTTAGACCATTTTGAGCATTTAGATAAAACTTTTTCACACAAAACACCAAAGTGCTTAGAATAGCTTCAAATCGCATTTGGAGACGTTTTAGACCAATTTGTGATTTTTGAAAAAACTTGTTAACATAAAAACACCAAAGTGCTTAGAATAGCTTCAAATCACATTTGGAGACGTTTTAGACCATTTTGTGATTTTGAACAAACTTGTTAACATAAAAACACCAAAGTGCTTAGAATAGCTTCAAATCGCATTTGGAGACGTTTTAGACCATTTTGTGATTTTCGAAAAAACTTGTTAACATAAAAACACCAAAGTGCTTAGAATAGCTTCAAATCGTATTTGGAGACGTTTTAGACCATTTTGAGATTTTCGAAAAAACTTGGTTACACAAAAACATCAAAGTGCTTAAAATCACATTATAAACCGTTTTAGACCATTTTGAGCATTTCGATAACACTTTTCACACAAAAACATCAAAGAGCACAAAATAGCTTAATATCGTATTTAAAAACGTTATAGACCATTTTGAGCATTTCGACAAAACTTTTTCACACAAAACACCAAAGTGCTTAGAATAGCTTCAAATCGCATTTGGAGACGTTTTAGACCAATTTGTGCATTTCGATGAAACTTGATTACACAAAAACATCAAAGTGCTTAAAATCACATTATAAACCGTTTTAGACCATTTTGAGCATTTCGATAACACTTTTCACACAAAAACATCAAAGAGCACAAAATAGTTTAATATCGTATTTAAAAACGTTTTAGACCATTTTGAGCATTTAGACAAAACTTTTTCACACAAAACACCAAAGTGCTTAGAATAGCTTCAAATAACATTTGGAGACGTTTTAGACCATTTTGTGCATTTCGATGAAACTTGGTTACACAAAAACATCAAAGTGCTTAAAATCACATTATAAATCGTTTTAGACCATTTTGAGCATTTCGACAAAACTTTTTCACACAAAATATCAAAGGGCTTAGAATAGCTTCAAATCGCATTTGGAGACGTTTTAGACCATTTTGTGATTTTCGAAAAAACTTTTTAACATAAAAACACCAAAGTGCTTAGAATAGCTTCAAATCACATTTGGAGACGTTTTAGACCATTTTGTGATTTTCGAAAAAACTTGTTAACATAAAAACACGAAAGTGCTTAGAATAGCTTCAAATCGCATTTGGAAACGTTTTAGACCATTTTGTGATTTTCGAAAAAAATTGTTAACATAAAAACACCAAAGTGCTTAGAATCACATTATAAACCGTTTTAGACCATTTTGAGCATTTCGATAACAATTTTCACACAAAAACATCAAAGAGCACAAAATAGCTTAATATCGTATTTAAAAATGTTTTAGACCATTTTGAGCATTTAGATAAAACTTTTTCACACAAAACACCAAAGTGCTTAGAATAGCTTCAAATCGCATTTGGAGACGTTTTAGACCATTTTGTGATTTTCGAAAAAACTTTTTAACATAAAAACACCAAAGTGCTTAGAATAGCTTCAAATCACATTTGGAGACGTTTTAGACCATTTTGTGATTTTCGAAAAAACTTGTTTACATAAAAACACGAAAGTGCTTAGAATAGCTTCAAATCGCATTTGGAAACGTTTTAGACCATTTTGTGATTTTCGAAAAAAATTGTTAACATAAAAACACCAAAGTGCTTAGAATCACATTATAAACCGTTTTAGACCATTTTGAGCATTTCGATAACAATTTTCACACAAAAACATCAAAGAGCACAAAATAGCTTAAAGTGGAGCTACACTCAGACTTTCTCAGCTTATATTATGTTTAAGTATGTTTAATTGAAAGTGATTACATAAAAAAAACAGAGAAAACACGGAAATATTTTTCAAAAACCCATTTCTAAAAAATCGGTTAGAAAATAGTGTCTTTTAATACATTACACTTTTTCAGTAACTTAGGGGTTATTAGTTTACAATACGTCGCGAAACGCGTTACACTTAGCGACTGACGCGTTTTAGTCGCCGGTGAACTGTCTCCCCTTTGATAAATTATGTGTCGAAAAATGGGGAATAAATTTTATACACACAATTAATACGATTTGTTTAGGCCTAAGTAATATTTCCGATAAAAATGTCAGTATAATTTACATGTATAACCTCATGATTTGCAATGTACAACAACAGCATAATTAATCTTATCAGATTGCTTATTAACTTTAAGCTAGGCCTAGCTAAGCCGTCTCTGCTCAGCCTAGCTAGCCTTGAATTTTTGTCTAAGCCTATGGCATTCATGGGTTTGAAAATGCTTGGTCGTTTCGCCCCATTTATCGTTCCTGGGTTTTCTCGCACATTCACAAGAATTGTGAAACACAAAATCCCATACAGAACAAGAGTAGAAAAGCGATGACCGATGTGGAAGCTTAGGCCTGACTGAAAAGCAACTTTTCAGGCACCCTATCATGGCCCATGGGTAGGCCGAAGTTGGGTGTCAACAGAACAAACTTCACTGCTGTCAGCCTAGCTAGAGGCCAAACAGCATCGGTACATACCTACACTCTAGTAGGCCTAGGCCTAGCTTTATTGAATATATAGCCACGTCTTTCTCAAATCTCGTTAAATTTGACATTTTAGTAATAGTCTCATAATCACATTATTACACTGTGAAACATGATAGGGTCACATTCAGAATGTTTCAATATACTTTTCGCCCGTCAAAAATAACATCGCGACAAAATAACAGATCGCCAGCTCTGCAGTAGTGTGATTGTAAAAATTGTCACGTGATCAGACTCCCTAGCAAAATAAAAAACCCAATTGGACCCGAACGGGGGAAAGTGTCTATTTACGCAAAATTGCGCAATGTATACGCGATAAAAATACAAGAAATAGAAAGATCTGGAAAAATTACATAAAAAAACTTTTTAAATTTTTTTTTTAGTGAAGAATTTAATTTTTTAGGATTATTCAAATATACCCCCCTTTTGCATGTAAAAGAATAGGAAATTACAAGGTATCCCCCCAAAACTCAAAAAGGCGTGATTTTCAAGAAAATCGTACTCATTGAAAAAAATTTCAAAAAAATATGAAGTATGAGGGATGATATTTTTAAATAATAGTTGAAATGTATGAAAAATAGTAATTTTCTGGGTGGAGCTCCACTTTAATATCGTATTTAAAAATGTTTTAGACCATTTTGAGCATTTAGATAAAACTTTTTCACACAAAACACCAAAGTGCTTAGAATAGCTTCAAATCGCATTTGGAGACATTTTAGACCATTTTGTGATTTTTGAAAAAACTTGTTAACATAAAAACACCAAAGTGCTTAGAATAGCTTCAAATCACATTTGGAGACGTTTTAGACCATTTTGTGATTTTCGAAAAAACTTTTTAACATAAAAACACCAAAGTGCTTAGAATAGCTTCAAATCACATTTGGAGACGTTTTAGACCATTTTGTGATTTTTGAAAAAACTTGTTAACATAAAAGCACGAAAGTGCTTAGAATAGCTTCAAATCGCATTTGGAAACGTTTTAGACCATTTTGTGATTTTCGAAAAAGATTGTTAACATAAAAACACCAAAGTGCTTAGAATCACATTATAAACCGTTTTAGACCATTTTGAGCATTTCGATAACAATTTTCACACAAAAACATCAAAGAGCACAAAATAGCTTAATATCGTATTTAAAAATGTTTTAGACCATTTTGAGCATTTAGATAAAACTTTTTCACACAAAACACCAAAGTGCTTAGAATAGCTTCAAATCGCATTTGGAGACGGTTTAGACCATTTTGTGATTTTGAAAAAACTTGTTAACATAAAAACACCAAAGTGCTTAGAATAGCTTCAAATCGCATTTGGAGACGTTTTAGACCATTTTGTGATTTTCGAAAAAACTTGTTAACATAAAAACACCAAAGTGCTTAGAATAGCTTCAAATCGTATTTGGAGACGTTTTAGACCATTTTGAGATTTTCGAAAAAACTTGGTTACACAAAAACATCAAAGTGCTTAAAATCACATTATAAACCGTTTTAGACCATTTTGAGCATTTCGATAACACTTTTCACACAAAAACATCAAAGAGCACAAAATAGCTTAATATCGTATTTAAAAACGTTTTAGACCATTTTGAGCATTTCGACAAAACTTTTTCACACAAAACACCAAAGTGCTTAGAATAGCTTCAAATCGCATTTGGAGACGTTTTAGACCAATTTGTGCATTTCGATGAAACTTGATTACACAAAAACATCAAAGTGCTTAAAATCACATTATAAACCGTTTTAGACCATTTTGAGCATTTCGATAACACTTTTCACACAAAAACATCAAAGAGCACAAAATAGCTTAATATCGTATTTAAAAACGTTTTAGACCATTTTGAGCATTTAGACAAAACTTTTTCACACAAAACACCAAAGTGCTTAGAATAGCTTCAAATCGCATTTGGAGACGTTTTAGACCATTTTGTGCATTTCGATGGAACTTGGTTACACAAAAACATCAAAGTGCTTAAAATCACATTATAAATCGTTTTAGACCATTTTGAGCATTTCGACAAACTTTTTCACACAAAATACAAAAGTGCTTAGAATAGCTTCAAATCGCATTTGGAGACGTTTTAGACCATTTTGTGATTTTCGAAAAAACTTTTTAACATAAAAACACCAAAGTGCTTAGAATAGCTTCAAATCACATTTGGAGACGTTTTAGACCATTTTGTGATTTTCGAAAAAACTTGTTAACATAAAAACACGAAAGTGCTTAGAATAGCTTCAAATCGCATTTAGAAACGTTTTAGACCATTTTGTGATTTTCGAAAAAATTGTTAACATAAAAACACCAAAGTGCTTAGAATCACATTATAAACCGTTTTAGACTATTTTGAGCATTTCGATAACAATTTTCACACAAAAACATCAAAGAGCACAAAATAGCTTAATATCGTATTTAAAAATGTTTTAGACCATTTTGAGCATTTAGATAAAACTTTTTCACACAAAACACCAAAGTGCTTAGAATAGCTTCAAATCGCATTTGGAGACGTTTTAGACCAATTTGTGATTTTTGAAAAAACTTGTTAACATAAAAACACCAAAGTGCTTAGAATAGCTTCAAATCACATTTGGAGACGTTTTAGACCATTTTGTGATTTTGAACAAACTTGTTAACATAAAAACACCAAAGTGCTTAGAATAGCTTCAAATCGCATTTGGAGACGTTTTAGACCATTTTGTGATTTTCGAAAAAACTTGTTAACATAAAAACACCAAAGTGCTTAGAATAGCTTCAAATCGTATTTGGAGACGTTTTAGACCATTTTGAGATTTTCGAAAAAACTTGGTTACACAAAAACATCAAAGTGCTTAAAATCACATTATAAACCGTTTTAGACCATTTTGAGCATTTCGATAACACTTTTCACACAAAAACATCAAAGAGCACAAAATAGCTTAATATCGTATTTAAAAACGTTTTAGACCATTTTGAGCATTTCGACAAAACTTTTTCACACAAAACACCAAAGTGCTTAGAATAGCTTCAAATCGCATTTGGAGACGTTTTAGACCAATTTGTGCATTTCGATGAAACTTGATTACACAAAAACATCAAAGTGCTTAAAATCACATTATAAACCGTTTTAGACCATTTTGAGCATTTCGATAACACTTTTCACACAAAAACATCAAAGAGCACAAAATAGCTTAAAATCGTATTTATAAACGTTTTAGACCATTTTGAGCATTTCGACAAAACTTTTTCACATAAAACACCAAAGTGCTTAGAATAGCTTCAAATCGCATTTGGAGACGTTTTAGACCAATTTGTGCATTTCGATGAAACTTGATTACACAAAAACATCAAAGTGCTTAAAATCACATTATAAACCGTTTTAGACCATTTTGAGCATTTCGATAACACTTTTCACACAAAAACATCAAAGAGCACAAAATAGCTTAATATCGTATTTAAAAACGTTTTAGACCATTTTGAGCATTTAGAAAAAACTTTTTCACACAAAACACCAAAGTGCTTAGAATAGCTTCAAATCGCATTTGAAGACGTTTTAGACCATTTTGTGATTTTTGAAAAAACTTGTTAACATAAAAACACCAAAGTGCTTAGAATAGCTTCAAATCACATTTGGAGACGTTTTAGACCATTTTGTGATTTTCGAAAAAACTTGTTAACATAAAAACAAGAAAGTGCTTAGAATCACATTATAAACCGTTTTAGACCATTTTGAGCATTTCGATAACAATTTTCACACAAAAACATCAAAGAGCACAAAATAGCTTAATATCGTATTTAAAAATGTTTTAGACCATTTTGAGCATTTAGATAAAACTTTTTCACACAAAACACCAAAGTGCTTAGAATAGCTTCAAATCGCATTTGGAGACGTTTTAGACCATTTTGTGATTTTTGAAAAAACTTGTTAACATAAAAACACCAAAGTGCTTAGAATAGCTTCAAATCACATTTGGAGATGTTTTAGACCATTTTGTGATTTTTGTAAAAACTTGTTAACATAAAAACACGAAAGTGCTTAGAATAGCTTCAAATCACATTTGGAGACGTTTTAGACCATTTTGTGATTTTTGAAAAAACTTGTTAACATAAAAACACGAAAGTGCTTAGAATAGCTTCAAATCGCATTTGGAAACGTTTTAGACCATTTTGTGATTTTCGAAAAAGATTGTTAACATAAAAACACCAATGTGCTTAGAATCACATTATAAACCGTTTTAGACCATTTTGAGCATTTCGATAACAATTTTCACACAAAAACATCAAAGAGCACAAAATAGCTTAATATCGTATTTATAAATGTTTTAGACCATTTTGAGCATTTCGACAAAACTTTTTCACACAAAACACCAAAGTGCTTAGAATAGCTTCAAATCGCATTTGGAGACGTTTTTTATACCATTTTGTGATTTCGATGAAACTTGATTACACAAAAACATCAAAGTCCTTAAAATCACATTATAAACCGTTTTAGACCATTTTGAGCATTTCGATAACACTTTTCACACAAAAACATCAAAGAGCACAAAATAGCTTAATTTTTTTATTTTATTTTATTTTATTTAATTTTCAGGCAAACATACATGACAACACAGCGGTGCAGCACCCTGAGGATTGCCATGAGTGCAAAGCACTATCGAGATGGCTCTCCATATACTGCACTAGAACATATAAGACAAACATATACACAAGATGCTCTACATAGACAAAGACTTATTATTAAGTCTTTGGGAGTGGAGTTGTAAATTGTCATGAGAAAAAAACCCTGACATATGACAGGACTTGAACCCAGGACCCTTAGATTGGTAGCCAAGCATCATAACCACCAAGCCACAGCTCCACTCCTAATATCGTATTTAAAAACGTTTTAGACCATTTTGAGCATTTAGACAAAACTTTTTCACACAAAACACCAAAGTGCTTAGAATAGCTTCAAATCGCATTTGGAGACGTTTTAGAACATTTTGTGTTTTTCGAAAAAAACTGTTAACATAAAAACACCAAAGTGCTTAGAATAGCTTCAAATCGCATTTGGAGACGTTTTAGAACATTTTGTGTTCTTCGAAAAAACCTGTTAACATAAAAACACCAAAGTGCTTAGAATAGCTTCAAATCGCATTTGGAGACGTTTTAGACCATTTTGTGATTTTTGAAAAAACTTGTTAACATAAAAACACCAAAGTGCTTAGAATAGCTTCAAATCACATTTGGAGACGTTTTAGACCATTTTGTGATTTTCGAAAAAACTTGTTAACATAAAAACACGAAAGTGCTTAGAATAGCTTCAAATCGCATTTGGAAACGTTTTAGACCATTTTGTGATTTTCGAAAAAGATTGTTAACATAAAAACACCAAAGTGCTTAGAATCACAATATAAACCGTTTTAGACCATTTTGAGCATTTCGATAACAATTTTCACACAAAAACATCAAAGAGCACAAAATAGCTTAATATCGTATTTAAAAATGTTTTAGACCATTTTGAGCATTTAGATAAAACTTTTTCACACAAAACACCAAAGTGCTTAGAATAGCTTCAAATCGCATTTGGAGACGGTTTAGACCATTTTGTGATTTTGAAAAAACTTGTTAACATAAAAACACCAAAGTGCTTAGAATAGCTTCAAATCGCATTTGGAGACGTTTTAGACCATTTTGTGATTTTCGAAAAAACTTGTTAACATAAAAACACCAAAGTGCTTAGAATAGCTTCAAATCGTATTTGGAGACGTTTTAGACCATTTTGAGATTTTCGAAAAAACTTGGTTACACAAAAACATCAAAGTGCTTAAAATCACATTATAAACCGTTTTAGACCATTTTGAACATTTCGATAACACTTTTCACACAAAAACATCAAAGAGCACAAAATAGCTTAATATCGTATTTAAAAACGTTTTAGACCATTTTGAGCATTTCGACAAAACTTTTTCACACAAAACACCAAAGTGCTTAGAATAGCTTCAAATCGCATTTGGAGACGTTTTAGACCAATTTGTGCATTTCGATGAAACTTGATTACACAAAAACATCAACGTGCTTAAAATCACATTATAAACCGTTTTAGACCATTTTGAGCATTTCGATAACACTTTTCACACAAAAACATCAAAGAGCACAAAATAGCTTAATATCGTATTTAAAAACGTTTTAGACCATTTTGAGCATTTAGACAAAACTTTTTCACACAAAACACCAAAGTGCTTAGAATAGCTTCAAATCGCATTTGGAGACGTTTTAGACCATTTTGTGCATTTCGATGAAACTTGGTTACACAAAAACATCAAAGTGCTTAAAATCACATTATAAATCGTTTTAGACCATTTTGAGCATTTCGACAAAACTTTTTCACACAAAAACACGAAAGTGCTTAGAATAGCTTCAAATCGCATTTGGAAACGTTTTAGACCATTTTGTGATTTTCGAAAAAACTTGTTAACATAAAAACACGAAAGTGCTTAGAATAGCTTCAAATCGCATTTGGAAACGTTTTAGACCATTTTGTGATTTTCGAAAAAAATTGTTAACATAAAAACACCAAAGTGTTTAGAATAGCTTCAAATCGCATTTGGAGACGTTTTAGACCAATTTGTGATTTTCGAAAAAACTTATCAACATAAAAACACCAAAGGGTTTAGAATAGCTTCAAATCGCATTTGGAGACGTTTTAGACCATTTTGTGATTTTGAAAAAACTTGTTAACATAAAAACACCAAAGTGCTTAGAATAGCTTCAAATCGCATTTGGAGACGTTTTAGACCATTTTGTGATTTTCGAAAAAACTTGTTAACATAAAAACACCAAAGTGCTTAGAATAGCTTCAAATCGTATTTGGAGACGTTTTAGACCATTTTGAGATTTTCGAAAAAACTTGGTTACACAAAAACATCAAAGTGCTTAAAATCACATTATAAACCGTTTTAGACCATTTTGAACATTTCGATAACACTTTTCACACAAAAACATCAAAGAGCACAAAATAGCTTAATATCGTATTTAAAAACGTTTTAGACCATTTTGAGCATTTCGACAAAACTTTTTCACACAAAACACCAAAGTGCTTAGAATAGCTTCAAATCGCATTTGGAGACGTTTTAGACCAATTTGTGCATTTCGATGAAACTTGATTACACAAAAACATCAACGTGCTTAAAATCACATTATAAACCGTTTTAGACCATTTTGAGCATTTCGATAACACTTTTCACACAAAAACATCAAAGAGCACAAAATAGCTTAATATCGTATTTAAAAACGTTTTAGACCATTTTGAGCATTTAGACAAAACTTTTTCACACAAAACACCAAAGTGCTTAGAATAGCTTCAAATAACATTTGGAGACGTTTTAGACCATTTTGTGCATTTCGATGAAACTTGGTTACACAAAAACATCAAAGTGCTTAAAATCACATTATAAATCTTTTTAGACCATTTTGAGAATTTCGACAAAACTTTTTCACACAAAATATCAAAGGGCTTAGAATAGCTTCAAATCGCATTTGGAGACGTTTTAGACCATTTTGTGCATTTCGATGAAACTTGGTTACACAAAAACATCAAAGTGCTTAAAATCACATTATAAATCGTTTTAGACCATTTTGAGCATTTCGACAAAACTTTTTCACACAAAAACACGAAAGTGCTTCGAATAGCTTCAAATCGCATTTGGAAACGTTTTAGACCATTTTGTGATTTTCGAAAAAACTTGTTAACATAAAAACACGAAAGTGCTTAGAATAGCTTCAAATCGCATTTGGAGACGTTTTAGACCAATTTGTGATTTTCGAAAAAACTTATCAACATAAAAACACCAAAGGGTTTAGAATAGCTTCAAATCGCATTTGGAGACGTTATAGACCATTTTGTGATTTTGAAAAAACTTGTTAACATAAAAACACCAAAGTGCTTAGAATAGCTTCAAATCGCATTTGGAGACGTTTTAGACCATTTTGTGATTTTCGAAAAAACTTGTTAACATAAAAACACCAAAGTGCTTAGAATAGCTTCAAATCGTATTTGGAGACGTTTTAGACCATTTTGAGATTTTCGAAAAAACTTGGTTACACAAAAACATCAAAGTGCTTAAAATCACATTATAAACCGTTTTAGACCATTTTGAACATTTCGATAACACTTTTCACACAAAAACATCAAAGAGCACAAAATAGCTTAATATCGTATTTAAAAACGTTTTAGACCATTTTGAGCATTTCGACAAAACTTTTTCACACAAAACACCAAAGTGCTTAGAATAGCTTCAAATCGCATTTGGAGACGTTTTAGACCAATTTGTGCATTTCGATGAAACTTGATTACACAAAAACATCAACGTGCTTAAAATCACATTATAAACCGTTTTAGACCATTTTGAGCATTTCGATAACACTTTTCACACAAAAACATCAAAGAGCACAAAATAGCTTAATATCGTATTTAAAAACGTTTTAGACCATTTTGAGCATTTAGACAAAACTTTTTCACACAAAACACCAAAGTGCTTAGAATAGCTTCAAATAACATTTGGAGACGTTTTAGACCATTTTGTGCATTTCGATGAAACTTGGTTACACAAAAACATCAAAGTGCTTAAAATCACATTATAAATCTTTTTAGACCATTTTGAGCATTTCGACAAAACTTTTTCACACAAAATATCAAAGGGCTTAGAATAGCTTCAAATCGCATTTGGAGACGTTTTAGACCATTTTGTGATTTTCGAAAAAACTTGTTAACATAAAAACACGAAAGTGCTTAGAATAGCTTCAAATCGCATTTGGAGACGTTTTAGACCATTTTGTGATTTTCGAAAAAACTTGTTAACATAAAAACACGAAAGTGCTTAGAATCACATTATAAACCGGTTTAGACCATTTTGAGCATTTCGATAACAATTTTCACACAAAAACATCAAAGAGCACAAAATAGCTTAATATCGTATTTAAAAATGTTTTAGACCATTTTGAGCATTTAGATAAAACTTTTTCACACAAAACACCAAAGTGCTTAGAATAGCTTCAAATCGCATTTGGAGACGTTTTAGACCATTTTGTGATTTTTGAAAAAACTTGTTAACATAAAAACACCAAAGTGCTTAGAATAGCTTCAAATCACATTTGGAGATGTTTTAGACCATTTTGTGATTTTTGTAAAAACTTGTTAACATAAAAACACGAAAGTGCTTAGAATAGCTTCAAATCACATTTGGAGACGTTTTAGACCATTTTGTGATTTTTGAAAAAACTTGTTAACATAAAAACACGAAAGTGCTTAGAATAGCTTCAAATCGCATTTGGAAACGTTTTAGACCATTTTGTGATTTTCGAAAAAGATTGTTAACATAAAAACACCAATGTGCTTAGAATCACATTATAAACCGTTTTAGACCATTTTGAGCATTTCGATAACAATTTTCACACAAAAACATCAAAGAGCACAAAATAGCTTAATGTCGTATTTATAAATGTTTTAGACCATTTTGAGCATTTCGACAAAACTTTTTCACACAAAACACCAAAGTGCTTAGAATAGCTTCAAATCGCATTTGGAGACGTTTTTTATACCATTTTGTGATTTCGATGAAACTTGATTACACAAAAACATCAAAGTGCTTAAAATCACATTATAAACCGTTTTAGACCATTTTGAGCATTTCGATAACACTTTTCACACAAAAACATCAAAGAGCACAAAATAGCTTAATATCGTATTTAAAAACGTTTTAGACCATTTTGAGCATTTAGACAAAACTTTTTCACACAAAACACCAAAGTGCTTAGAATAGCTTCAAATCGCATTTGGAGACGTTTTAGAATATTTTGTGTTTTTCGAAAAAAACTGTTAACATAAAAACACCAAAGTGCTTAGAATAGCTTCAAATCACATTTGGAGACGTTTTAGAACATTTTGTGTTCTTCGAAAAAACCTGTTAACATAAAAACACCAAAGTGCTTAGAATAGCTTCAAATCGCATTTGGAGACGTTTTAGACCATTTTGTGATTTTTGAAAAAACTTGTTAACATAAAAACACCAAAGTGCTTAGAATAGCTTCAAATCACATTTGGAGACGTTTTAGACCATTTTGTGATTTTCGAAAAAACTTGTTAACATAAAAACACGAAAGTGCTTAGAATAGCTTCAAATCGCATTTAGAAACGTTTTAGACCATTTTGTGATTTTCGAAAAAGATTGTTAACATAAAAACACCAAAGTGCTTAGAATCACAATATAAACCGTTTTAGACCATTTTGAGCATTTCGATAACAATTTTCACACAAAAACATCAAAGAGCACAAAATAGCTTAATATCGTATTTAAAAATGTTTTAGACCATTTTGAGCATTTAGACAAAACTTTTTCACACAAAACACCAAAGTGCTTAGAATAGCTTCAAATCGCATTTGGAGACGTTTTAGACCATTTTGTGCATTTCGATGAAACTTGGTTACACAAAAACATCAAAGTGCTTAAAATCACATTATAAATCGTTTTAGACCATTTTGAGCATTTCGACAAAACTTTTTCACACAAAATACCAAAGGGCTTAGAATAGCTTCAAATCGCATTTGGAGACGTTTTAGACCATTTTGTGATTTTCGAAAAAACTTTTTAACATAAAAAGACCAAAGTGCTTAGAATAGCTTCAAATCACATTTGGAGACGTTTTAGACCATTTTGTGATTTTCGAAAAAACTTGTTAACATAAAAACACGAAAGTGCTTAGAATAGCTTCAAATCGCATTTGGAAACGTTTTAGACCATTTTGTGATTTTCGAAAAAAATTGTTAACATAAAAACACCAAAGTGCTTAGAATCACATTATAAACCGTTTTAGACCATTTTGAGCATTTCGATAACAATTTTCACACAAAAACATCAAAGAGCACAAAATAGCTTAATATCGTATTTAAACATGTTTTAGACCATTTTGAGCATTTAGATAAAACTTTTTCACACAAAACACCAAAGTGCTTAGAATAGCTTCAAATCGCATTTGGAGACGTTTTAGACCATTTTGTGATTTTTGAAAAAACTTGTTAACATAAAAACACCAAAGTGCTTAGAATAGCTTCAAATCACATTTGGAGACGTTTTAGACCATTTTGTGATTTTCGAAAAAACTTGTTAACATAAAAACACGAAAGTGCTTAGAATAGCTTCAAATCGCATTTGGAGACGTTTTAGACCATTTTGTGATTTTCGAAAAAACTTGTTAACATAAAAACACGAAAGTGCTTAGAATAGCTTCAAATCGCATTTGGAAACGTTTTAGACCATTTTGTGATTTCCGAAAAAAATTGTTAACATAAAAACACCAAAGTGTTTAGAATTGCTTCAAATCGCATTTGGAGACGTTTTAGACCAATTTGTGATTTTCGAAAAAACTTATCAACATAAAAACACCAAAGGGTTTAGAATAGCTTCAAATCGCATTTGGAGACGTTTTAGACCATTTTGTGATTTTCGAAAAAACTTGTTAACATAAAAACACCAAAGTGCTTAGAATAGCTTCAAATCGTATTTGGAGACGTTTTAGACCATTTTGAGATTTTCGAAAAAACTTGGTTACACAAAAACATCAAAGTGCTTAAAATTACATTATAAACCGTTTTAGACCATTTTGAACATTTCGATAACACTTTCACACAAAAACATCAAAGAGCACAAAATAGCTTAATATCGTATTTAAAAACGTTTTAGACCATTTTGAGCATTTCGACAAAACTTTTTCACACAAAACACAAAAGTGCTTAGAATAGCTTCAAATCGCATTTGGAGACGTTTTAGACCAATTTGTGCATTTCGATGAAACTTGATTACACAAAAACATCAACGTGCTTAAAATCACATTATAAACCGTTTTAGACCATTTTGAGCATATCGATAACACTTTTCACACAAAAACATCAAAGAGCACAAAATAGCTTAATATCGTATTTAAAAACGTTTTAGACCATTTTGAGCATTTAGACAAAACTTTTTCACAAAAAACACCAAAGTGCTTAGAATAGCTTCAAATAACATTTGGAGACGTTTTAGACCATTTTGTGCATTTCGATGAAACTTGGTTACACAAAAACATCAAAGTGCTTAAAATCACATTATAAATCGTTTTAGACCATTTTGAGCATTTCGACAAAACTTTTTCACACAAAATATCAAAGGGCTTAGAATAGCTTCAAATCGCATTTGGAGACGTTTTAGACCATTTTGTGATTTTCGAAAAAACTTTTTAACATAAAAACACCAAAGTGCTTAGAATAGCTTCAAATCACATTTGGAGACGTTTTAGACCATTTTGTGATTTTCGAAAAAACTTGTTAACATAAAAACACGAAAGTGCTTAGAATAGCTTCAAATCGCATTTGGAAACGTTTTAGACCATTTTGTGATTTTCGAAAAAAATTGTTAACATAAAAACACCAAAGTGCTTAGAATCACATTATAAACCGTTTTAGACCATTTTGAGCATTTCGATAACAATTTTCACACAAAAACATCAAAGAGCACAAAATAGCTTAATATCGTATTTAAAAATGTTTTAGACCATTTTGAGCATTTAGATAAAACTTTTTCACACAAAACACCAAAGTGCATTTGGAGACGTTTTAGACCATTTTGTGATTTTTGAAAAAACTTGTTAACATAAAAACACCAAAGTGCTTAGAATAGCTTACATTCGCATTTGGAGACGTTTTAGACCAATTTGTGATTTTTGAAAAAACTTGTTAACATAAAAACACCAAAGTGCTTAGAATAGCTTCAAATCACATTTGGAGACGTTTTAGACCATTTTGTGATTTTGAACAAACTTGTTAACATAAAAACACCAAAGTGCTTAGAATAGCTTCAAATCGCATTTGGAGACGTTTTAGACCATTTTGTGATTTTCGAAAAAACTTGTTAACATAAAAACACCAAAGTGCTTAGAATAGCTTCAAATCGTATTTGGAGACGTTTTAGACCATTTTGAGATTTTCGAAAAAACTTGGTTACACAAAAACATCAAAGTGCTTAAAATCACATTATAAACCGTTTTAGACCATTTTGAGCATTTCGATAACACTTTTCACACAAAAACATCAAAGAGCACAAAATAGCTTAATATCGTATTTAAAAACGTTTTAGACCATTTTGAGCATTTCGACAAAACTTTTTCACACAAAACACCAAAGTGCTTAGAATAGCTTCAAATCGCATTTGGAGACGTTTTAGACCAATTTGTGCATTTCGATGAAACTTGATTACACAAAAACATCAAAGTGCTTAAAATCACATTATAAACCGTTTTAGACCATTTTGAGCATTTTGATAACACTTTTCACACAAAAACATCAAAGAGCACAAAATAGCTTAATATCGTATTTAAAAACGTTTTAGACCATTTTGAGCATTTAGACAAAACTTTTTCACACAAAACACCAAAGTGCTTAGAATAGCTTCAAATCGCATTTGGAGACGTTTTAGACCATTTTGTGCATTTCGATGAAACTTGGTTACACAAAAACATCAAAGTGCTTAAAATCACATTATAAATCGTTTTAGACCATTTTGAGCATTTCGACAAAACTTTTTCACACAAAATACCAAAGTGCTTAGAATAGCTTCAAATCGCATTTCGAGACGTTTTAGACCATTTTGTGATTTTCGAAAAAACTTTTTAACATAAAAACACCAAAGTGCTTAGAATAGCTTCAAATCACATTTGGAGACATTTTAGACCATTTTGTGATTTTCGAAAAAACTTGTTAACATAAAAACACGAAAGTGCTTAGAATAGCTTCAAATCGCATTTGGAAACGTTTTAGACCATTTTGTGATTTTCGAAAAAAATTGTTAACATAAAAACACCAAAGTGCTTAGAATCACATTATAAACCGTTTTAGACCATTTTGAGCATTTCGATAACAATTTTCACACAAAAACATCAAAGAGCACAAAATAGCTTAATATCGTATTTAAAAATGTTTTAGACCATTTTGAGCATTTAGATAAAACTTTTTCACACAAAACACCAAAGTGCTTAGAATAGCTTCAAATCGCATTTGGAGACGTTTTAGACCATTTTGTGATTTTTGAAAAAACTTGTTAACATAAAAACACCAAAGTGCTTAGAATAGCTTCAAATCACATTTGGAGACGTTTTAGACCATTTTGTGATTTTCGAAAAAACTTTTTAACATAAAAACACCAAAGTGCTTAGAATAGCTTCAAATCACATTTGGAGACGTTTTAGACCATTTTGTGATTTTTGAAAAAACTTGTTAACATAAAAACACGAAAGTGCTTAGAATAGCTTCAAATCGCATTTGGAAACGTTTTAGACCATTTTGTGATTTTCGAAAAAGATTGTTAACATAAAAACACCAAAGTGCTTAGAATCACATTATAAACCGTTTTAGACCATTTTGAGCATTTCGATAACAATTTTCACACAAAAACATCAAAGAGCACAAAATAGCTTAATATCGTATTTAAAAATGTTTTAGACCATTTTGAGCATTTAGATAAAACTTTTTCACACAAAACACCAAAGTGCTTAGAATAGCTTCAAATCGCATTTGGAGACGGTTTAGACCATTTTGTGATTTTGAAAAAACTTGTTAACATAAAAACACCAAAGTGCTTAGAATAGCTTCAAATCGCATTTGGAGACGTTTTAGACCATTTTGTGATTTTCGAAAAAACTTGTTAACATAAAAACACCAAAGTGCTTAGAATAGCTTCAAATCGTATTTGGAGACGTTTTAGACCATTTTGAGATTTTCGAAAAAACTTGGTTACACAAAAACATCAAAGTGCTTAAAATCACATTATAAACCGTTTTAGACCATTTTGAGCATTTCGATAACACTTTTCACACAAAAACATCAAAGAGCACAAAATAGCTTAATATCGTATTTAAAAACGTTTTAGAACATTTTGAGCATTTCGACAAAACTTTTTCACACAAAACACCAAAGTGCTTAGAATAGCTTCAAATCGCATTTGGAGACGTTTTAGACCATTTTGTGCATTTCGATGAAACTTGATTACACAAAAACATCAAAGTGCTTAAAATCACATTATAAACCATTTTAGACCATTTTGAGCATTTCGATAAAACTTTTCACACAAAAACATCAAAGAGCACAAAATAGCTTAATATCGTATTTAAAAACGTTTTAGACCATTTTGAGCATTTAGACAAAACTTTTTCACACAAAACACCAAAGTGCTTAGAATAGCTTCAAATCGCATTTGGAGACGTTTTAGACCATTTTGAGCATTTCGATGGAACTTGGTTACACAAAAACATCAAAGTGCTTAAAATCACATTATAAATCGTTTTAGACCATTTTGAGCATTTCGACAAAACTTTTTCACACAAAATACAAAAGTGCTTAGAATAGCTTCAAATCGCATTTGGAGACGTTTTAGACCATTTTGTGATTTTCGAAAAAACTTTTTAACATAAAAACACCAAAGTGCTTAGAATAGCTTCAAATCACATTTGGAGACGTTTTAGACCATTTTGTGATTTTCGAAAAAACTTGTTAACATAAAAACACGAAAGTGCTTAGAATAGCTTCAAATCGCATTTAGAAACGTTTTAGACCATTTTGTGATTTTCGAAAAAAATTGTTAACATAAAAACACCAAAGTGCTTAGAATCACATTATAAACCGTTTTAGACCATTTTGAGCATTTCGATAACAATTTTCACACAAAAACATCAAAGAGCACAAAATAGCTTAATATCGTATTTAAAAATGTTTTAGACCATTTTGAGCATTTAGATAAAACTTTTTCACACAAAACACCAAAGTGCTTAGAATAGTTTCAAATCGCATTTGGAGACGTTTTAGACCAATTTGTGATTTTTGAAAAAACTTGTTTACATAAAAACACCAAAGTGCTTAGAATAGCTTCAAATCACATTTGGAGACGTTTTAGACCATTTTGTGATTTTGAACAAACTTGTTAACATAAAAACACCAAAGTGCTTAGAATAGCTTCAAATCGCATTTGGAGACGTTTTAGACCATTTTGTGATTTTCGAAAAAACTTGTTAACATAAAAACACGAAAGTGCTTAGAATAGCTTCAAATCGCATTTGGAAACGTTTTAGACCATTTTGTGATTTTCGAAAAAGATTGTTAACATAAAAACACCAAAGTGCTTAGAATCACAATATAAACCGTTTTAGACCATTTTGAGCATTTCGATAACAATTTTCACACAAAAACATCAAAGAGCACAAAATAGCTTAATATCGTATTTAAAAATGTTTTAGACCATTTTGAGCATTTAGATAAAACTTTTTCACACAAAACACCAAAGTGCTTAGAATAGCTTCAAATCGCATTTGGAGACGGTTTAGACCATTTTGTGATTTTGAAAAAACTTGTTAACATAAAAACACCAAAGTGCTTAGAATAGCTTCAAATCGCATTTGGAGACGTTTTAGACCATGTTGTGATTTTCGAAAAAACTTGTTAACATAAAAACACCAAAGTGCTTAGAATAGCTTCAAATCGTATTTGGAGACGTTTTAGACCATTTTGAGATTTTCGAAAAAACTTGGTTACACAAAAACATCAAAGTGCTTAAAATCACATTATAAACCGTTTTAGACCATTTTGAACATTTCGATAACACTTTTCACACAAAAACATCAAAGAGCACAAAATAGCTTAATATCGTATTTAAAAACGTTTTAGACCATTTTGAGCATTTCGACAAAACTTTTTCACACAAAACACCAAAGTGCTTAGAATAGCTTAAAATCGCATTTGGAGACGTTTTAGACCAATTTGTGCATTTCGATGAAACTTGATTACACAAAAACATCAACGTGCTTAAAATCACATTATAAACCGTTTTAGACCATTTTGAGCATTTCGATAACACTTTTCACACAAAAACATCAAAGAGCACAAAATAGCTTAATATCGTATTTAAAAACGTTTTAGACCATTTTGAGCATTTAGACAAAACTTTTTCACACAAAACACCAAAGTGCTTAGAATAGCTTCAAATCGCATTTGGAGACGTTTTAGACCATTTTGTGCATTTCGATGAAACTTGGTTACACAAAAACATCAAAGTGCTTCAAATGACATTATAAATCGTTTTAGACCATTTTGAGCATTTCGACAAAACTTTTTCACACAAAATACCAAAGGGCTTAGAATAGCTTCAAATCGCATTTGGAGACGTTTTAGACCATTTTGTGATTTTCGAAAAAACTTTTTAACATAAAAACACCAAAGTGCTTAGAATAGCTTCAAATCACATTTGGAGACGTTTTAGACCATAAGTGCTTAGAATCACATTATAAACCGTTTTAGACCATTTTGAGCATTTCGATAACAATTTTAACACAAAAACATCAAAGAGCACAAAATAGCTTAATATCGTATTTAAAAATGTTTTAGACCATTTTGAGCATTTAGATAAAACTTTTTCACACAAAACACCAAAGTGCTTAGAATAGCTTACATTCGCATTTGGAGACGTTTTAGACCAATTTGTGATTTTTGAAAAAACTTGTTAACATAAAAACACCAAAGTGCTTAGAATAGCTTCAAATCACATTTGGAGACGTTTTAGACCATTTTGTGATTTTGAACAAACTTGTTAACATAAAAACACCAAAGTGCTTAGAATAGCTTCAAATCGCATTTGGAGACGTTTTAGACCATTTTGTGATTTTCGAAAAAACTTGTTAACATAAAAACACCAAAGTGCTTAGAATAGCTTCAAATCGTATTTGGAGACGTTTTAGACCATTTTGAGATTTTCGAAAAAACTTGGTTACACAAAAACATCAAAGTGCTTAAAATCACATTATAAACCGTTTTAGACCATTTTGAGCATTTCGATAACACTTTTCACACAAAAACATCAAAGAGCACAAAATAGCTTAATATCGTATTTAAAAACGTTTTAGACCATTTTGAGCATTTCGACAAAACTTTTTCACACAAAACACCAAAGTGCTTAGAATAGCTTCAAATCGCATTTGGAGACGTTTTAGACCAATTTGTGCATTCCGATGAAACTTGATTACACAAAAACATCAAAGTGCTTAAAATCACATTATAAACCGTTTTAGACCATTTTGAGCATTTCAATAACACTTTTCACACAAAAACATCAAAGAGCACAAAATAGCTTAATATCGTATTTAAAAACGTTTTAGACCATTTTGAGCATTTAGACAAAACTTTTTCACACAAAACACCAAAGTGCTTAGAATAGCTTCAAATCGCATTTGGAGACGTTTTAGACCATTTTGTGCATTTCGATGAAACTTGGTTACACAAAAACATCAAAGTGCTTAAAATCACATTATAAATCGTTTTAGACCATTTTGAGCATTTCGACAAAACTTTTTCACACAAAATACCAAAGTGCTTAGAATAGCTTCAAATCGCATTTGGAGACGTTTTAGACCATTTTGTGATTTTCGAAAAAACTTTTTAACATAAAAACACCAAAGTGCTTAGAATAGCTTCAAATCACATTTGGAGACGTTTTAGACCATAAGTGCTTAGAATCACATTATAAACCGTTTTAGACCATTTTGAGCATTTCGATAACAATTTTAACACAAAAACATCAAAGAGCACAAAATAGCTTAATATCGTATTTAAAAATGTTTTAGACCATTTTGAGCATTTAGATAAAACTTTTTCACACAAAACACCAAAGTGCTTAGAATAGCTTCAAATCGCATTTGGAGACGTTTTAGACCAATTTGTGATTTTTGAAAAAACTTGTTAACATAAAAACACCAAAGTGCTTAGAATAGCTTCAAATCACATTTGGAGACGTTTTAGACCATTTTGTGATTTTGAAAAAACTTGTTAACATAAAAACACCAAAGTGCTTAGAATAGCTTCAAATCGCATTTGGAGACGTTTTAGACCATTTTGTGATTTTCGAAAAAACTTGTTAACATAAAAACACCAAAGTGCTTAGAATAGCTTCAAATCGTATTTGGAGACGTTTTAGACCATTTTGAGATTTTCGAAAAAACTTGGTTACACAAAAACATCAAAGTGCTTAAAATCACATTATAAACCGTTTTAGACCATTTTGAGCATTTCGATAACACTTTTCACACAAAAACTTCAAAGAGCACAAAATAGCTTAATATCGTATTTAAAAACGTTTTAGACCATTTTGAGCATTTCGACAAAACTTTTTCACACAAAACACCAAAGTGCTTAGAATAGCTTCAAATCGCATTTGGAGACGTTTTAGACCAATTTGTGCATTTCGATGAAACTTGATTACACAAAAACATCAAAGTGCTTAAAATCACATTATAAACCGTTTTAGACCATTTTGAGCATTTCGATAAAACTTTTCACACAAAAACATCAAAGAGCACAAAATAGCTTAATATCGTATTTAAAAACGTTTTAGACCATTTTGAGCATTTAGACAAAACTTTTTCACACAAAACACCAAAGTGCTTAGAATAGCTTCAAATCGCATTTGGAGACGTTTTAGACCATTTTGTGCATTTCGATGGAACTTGGTTACACAAAAACATCAAAGTGCTTAAAATCACATTATAAATCGTTTTAGACCATTTTGAGCATTTCGACAAAACTTTTTCACACAAAATACAAAAGTGCTTAGAATAGCTTCAAATCGCATTTGGAGACGTTTTAGACCATTTTGTGATTTTCGAAAAAACTTTTTAACATAAAAACACCAAAGTGCTTAGAATAGCTTCAAATCACATTTGGAGACGTTTTAGACCAATTTGTGATTTTCGAAAAAACTTGTTAACATAAAAACACGAAAGTGCTTAGAATAGCTTCAAATCGCATTTAGAAACGTTTTAGACCATTTTGTGATTTTCGAAAAAAATTGTTAACATAAAAACACCAAAGTGCTTAGAATCACATTATAAACCGTTTTAGACCATTTTGAGCATTTCGATAACAATTTTCACACAAAAACATCAAAGAGCACAAAATAGCTAAATATCGTATTTAAAAATGTTTTAGACCATTTTGAGCATTTAGATAAAACTTTTTCACACAAAACACCAAAGTGCTTAGAATAGCTTCAAATCGCATTTGGAGACGTTTTAGACCAATTTGTGATTTTTGAAAAAAATTGTTAACATAAAAACACCAAAGTGCTTAGAATAGCTTCAAATCACATTTGGAGACGTTTTAGACCATTTTGTGATTTTGAACAAACTTGTTAACATAAAAACACCAAAGTGCTTAGAATAGCTTCAAATCGTATTTGGAGACGTTTTAGACCATTTTGTGATTTTCGAAAAAACTTGGTTACACAAAAACATCAAAGTGCTTAAAATCACATTATAAACCGTTTTAGACCATTTTGAGCATTTCGATAACACTTTTCACACAAAAACATCAAAGAGCACAAAATAGCTTAATATCGTATTTAAAAACGTTTTAGACCATTTTGAGCATTTCGACAAAACTTTTTCACACAAAACACCAAAGTGCTTAGAATAGCTTCAAATCGCATTTGGAGACGTTTTAGACCAATTTGTGCATTTCGATGAAACTTGATTACACAAAAACATCAAAGTGCTTAAAATCACATTATAAACCGTTTTAGACCATTTTGAGCATTTCGATAACACTTTTCACACAAAAACATCAAAGAGCACAAAATAGCTTAATATCGTATTTAAAAACGTTTTAGACCATTTTGAGCATTTAGACAAAACTTTTTCACACAAAACACCAAAGTGCTTAGAATAGCTTCAAATCGCATTTGGAGACGTTTTAGACCATTTTGTGCATTTCGATGAAACTTGGTTACACAAAAACATCAAAGTGCTTAAAATCACATTATAAATCGTTTTAGACCATTTTGAGCATTTTGACAAAACTTTTTCACACAAAATACCAAAGTGCTTAGAATAGCTTCAAATCGCATTTGGAGACGTTTTAGACCATTTTGTGATTTTCGAAAAAACTTTTTAACATAAAAACACCAAAGTGCTTAGAATAGCTTCAAATCACATTTGGAGACGTTTTAGACCATAAGTGCTTAGAATCACATTATAAACCGTTTTAGACCATTTTGAGCATTTCGATAACAATTTTAACACAAAAACATCAAAGAGCACAAAATAGCTTAATATCGTATTTAAAAATGTTTTAGACCATTTTGAGCATTTAGATAAAACTTTTTCACACAAATCACCAAAGTGCTTAGAATAGCTTCAAATCGCATTTGGAGACGTTTTAGACCAATTTGTGATTTTTGAAAAAACTTGTTAACATAAAAACACCAAAGTGCTTAGAATAGCTTCAAATCACATTTGGAGACGTTTTAGACCATTTTGTGATTTTGAACAAACTTGTTAACATAAAAACACGAAAGTGCTTAGAATAGCTTCAAATCGCATTTGGAGACGTTTTAGACCATTTTGTGATTTTCGAAAAAACTTGTTAACATAAAAACACCAAAGTGCTTAGAATAGCTTCAAATCGTATTTGGAGACGTTTTAGACCATTTTGAGATTTTCGAAAAAACTTGGTTACACAAAAACATCAAAGTGCTTAAAATCACATTATAAACCGTTTTAGACCATTTTGAGCATTTCGATAACACTTTTCACACAAAAACATCAAAGAGCACAAAATAGCTTAATATCGTATTTAAAAACGTTTTAGACCATTTTGAGCATTTCGACAAAACTTTTTCACACAAAACACCAAAGTGCTTAGAATAGCTTCAAATCGCATTTGGAGACGTTTTAGACCAATTTGTGCATTTCGATGAAACTTGATTACACAAAAACATCAAAGTGCTTAAAATCACATTATAAACCGTTTTAGACCATTTTGAGCATTTCGATAACACTTTTCACACAAAAACATCAAAGAGCACAAAATAGCTTAATATCGTATTTAAAAACGTTTTAGACCATTTTGAGCATTTAGACAAAACTTTTTCACACAAAACACCAAAGTGCTTAGAATAGCTTCAAATCGCATTTGGAGACGTTTTAGACCATTTTGTGCATTTCGATGAAACTTGGTTACACAAAAACATCAAAGTGCTTAAAATCACATTATAAATCGTTTTAGACCATTTTGAGCATTTCGACAAAACTTTTTCACACAAAATACCAAAGTGCTTAGAATAGCTTCAAATCGCATTTCGAGACGTTTTAGACCATTTTGTGATTTTCGAAAAAACTTTTTAACATAAAAACACCAAAGTGCTTAGAATAGCTTCAAATCACATTTGGAGACGTTTTAGACCATAAGTGCTTAGAATCACATTATAAACCGTTTTAGACCATTTTGAGCATTTCGATAACAATTTTCACACAAAAACATCAAAGAGCACAAAATAGCTTAATATCGTATTTAAAAATGTTTTAGACCATTTTGAGCATTTAGATAAAACTTTTTCACACAAAACACCAAAGTGCTTAGAATAGCTTCAAATCGCATTTGGAGACGTTTTAGACCATTTTGTGATTTTTGAAAAAACTTGTTAACATAAAAACACCAAAGTGCTTAGAATAGCTTCAAATCACATTTGGAGACGTTTTAGACCATTTTGTGATTTTCGAAAAAACTTGTTAACATAAAAACACGAAAGTGCTTAGAATAGCTTCAAATCGCATTTGGAAACGTTTTAGACCATTTAGTGATTTTCGAAAAAACTTGTTAACATAAAAACACGAAAGTGCTTAGAATAGCTTCAAATCGCATTTGGAAACGTTTTAGACCATTTTGTGATTTTCGAAAAAAATTGTTAACATAAAAACACCAAAGTGTTTAGAATAGCTTCAAATCGCATTTGGAGACGTTTTAGACCAATTTGTTATTTTCGAAAAAACTTATCAACATAAAAACACCAAAGGGTTTAGAATAGCTTCAAATCGCATTTGGAGACGTTTTAGACCATTTTGTGATTTTCGAAAAAACTTGTTAACATAAAAACATGAAAGTGCTTAGAATAGCTTCAAATCGTATTTGGAGACGTTTTAGACCATTTTGTGATTTTCGAAAAAACTTGTTAACATAAAAACACCAAAGTGCTTAGAATAGCTTCAAATCGCATTTGGAGACGTTTTAGACCATTTTGTGCATTTCGATGAAACTTGGTTACACAAAAACATCAAAGTGCTTAAAATCACATTATAAACCATTTTAGACCATTTTGAGCATTTCGATAACACTTTTCACACAAAAACATCAAAGAGCACAAAATAGCTTAATATCGTATTTAAAAACGTTTTAGACCATTTTGAGCATTTCGACAAAACTTTTTCACACAAAACACCAAAGTGCTTAGAATAGCTTCAAATCGCATTTGGAGACGTTTTAGACCATTTTGTGATTTTCGAAAAAACTTGTTAACATAAAAACATCAAAGTGTACAGAATAACTTCAAATCGCATTTGGAGACCTTTTTAGGCCAATTTGTGATTTTCAAAAAAACTTGTTAACATAAAAACACCAAAGTGCTTAGAATAGCTTCAAATCGTATTTGGAGACATTTTAGACCAATTTGTGATTTTCGAAAAAAACTTGTCAACATAAAAACACCAAAGTGTTTAGAATAGCTTCAAATCGCATTTGGAGACGTTTTAGACCAATTTGTGATTTTCGAAAAAACTTATCAACATAAAAACACCAAAGGGTTTAGAATAGCTTCAAATCGCATTTTGAGACGTTTTAGACCATTTTGTGATTTTCGAAAAAACTTGTTAACATAAAAACACGAAAATGCTTAGAATAGCTTCAAATCGCATTTGGAAACGTTTTATTCCATTTTGTGATTTTCGAAAAAAATTGTTAACATAAAAACACCAAAGTGCTTAGAATCACATTATAAACCGTTTTAGACCATTTTGAGCATTTCGATAACAATTTTCACACAAAAATATCAAAGAGCACAAAATAGCTTAATATCGTATTTAAAAATGTTTTAGACCATTTTGAGCATTTAGATAAAACTTTTTCACACAAAACACCAAAGTGCTTAGAATAGCTTCAAATCGGATTTGGAGACGTTTTAGACCATTTTGTGATTTTTGAAAAAACTTGTTAACATAAAAACACCAAAGTGCTTAGAATAGCTTCAAATCACATTTGGAGACGTTTTAGACCATTTTGTGATTTTCGAAAAAAACTTGTCAACATAAAAACACCAAAGTGTTTAGAATAGCTTCAAATCGCATTTGGAAACGTTTTAGACCATTTAGTGATTTTCGAAAAAACTTGTTAACATAAAAACACGAAAGTGCTTAGAATAGCTTCAAATCGCATTTGGAAACGTTTTAGACCATTTTGTGATTTTCGAAAAAAATTGTTAACATAAAAACATGAAAGTGCTTAGAATAGCTTCAAATCGTATTTGGAGACGTTTTAGACCATTTTGTGATTTTCGAAAAAACTTGTTAAACATAAAAACACCAAAGTGCTTAGAATAGCTTCAAATCGCATTTGGAGACGTTTTAGACCATTTTTTGCATTTCGATGAAACTTGGTTACACAAAAACATCAAAGTGCTTAAAATCACATTATAAACCATTTTAGACCATTTTGAGTATTTCGATAACACTTTTCACACAAAAACATCAAAGAGCACAAAATAGCTTAATATCGTATTTAAAAACGTTTTAGACCATTTTGAGCATTTCGACAAAACTTTTTCACACAAAACACAAAAGTGCTTAGAATAGCTTCAAATCGCATTTGGAGACGTTTTAGACCATTTTGTGATTTTCGAAAAAACTTGTTAACATAAAAACATCAAAGTGTACAGAATAACTTCAAATCGCATTTGGAGACCGTTTTAGGCCAATTTGTGATTTTCGAAAAAACTTGTTAACCTAAAAATACCAAAGTGTTTAGAATAGCTTCAAATCGCATTTGGAGACGTTTTAGACCATTTTGTAATTTTCGAAAAAAATTGTTAACATAAAAACACCAAAGTGCTTCAAATCGCATTTGGAGACATTTTAGACCAATTTGTGATTTTTGAAAAAACTTGTTAACATAAAAACACCAAAGTGCTTACAATAGCTTCAAATCGTATTTGGAGACGTTTTAGACCATTTTGTGATTTTCGAAAAAACTTGTTAACATAAAAACACGAAAGTACTTAGAATAGCTTCAAATCGCATTTGGAGACGTTTTAGACCATTTTATGCATTTCGATGAAACTTGGTTACACAAAAACATCAAAGTGCTTAAAATCACATTATAAACCATTTTAGACCATTTTGAGTATTTCGATAACACTTTTCACACAAAAACATCAAAGAGCACAAAATAGCTTAATATCGTATTTAAAAACGTTTTAGACCATTTTGAGCATTTCGACAAAACTTTTTCACACAAAACACCAAAGTGCTTAGAATAGCTTCAAATCGCATTTGGAGACGTTTTAGACCATTTTGTGATTTTCGAAAAAACTTGTTAACATAAAAACATCAAAGTGTACAGAATAACTTCAAATCGCATTTGGAGACCGTTTTAGGCCAATTTGTGATTTTCGAAAAAACTTGTTAACCTAAAAATACCAAAGTGTTTAGAATAGCTTCAAATCGCATTTGGAGACGTTTTAGACCATTTTGTGATTTTCGAAAAAACTTGTTAACATAAAAACACCAAAGTGCTTCAAATCGCATTTGGAGACATTTTAGACCAATTTGTGATTTTTGAAAAAACTTGTTAACATAAAAACACCAAAGTGCTTACAATAGCTTCAAATCGTATTTGGAGACGTTTTAGACCATTTTGTGATTTTCGAAAAAACTTGTTAACATAAAAACACGAAAGTACTTAGAATAGCTTCAAATCGCATTTGGAGACGTTTTAGACCATTTTATGCATTTCGATGAAACTTGGTTACACAAAAACATCAAAGTGCTTAAAATCACATTATAATCCGTTTTAGACCATTTTGAGCATTTCGATAACACTTTTCACACAAAAACATCAAAGAGCACAAAATAGCTTAATATCGTATTTAAAAACGTTTTAGACCATTTTGAGCATTTCGACAAAACTTTTTCACACAAAACACCAAAGTGCTTAGAATAGCTTCAAATCGCATTTGGAGACGTTTTAGACCATTTTGTGATTTTCGAAAAAAATTGTTAACATAAAAACATCAAAGTGTACAGAATAGCTTCAAATCGCATTTGGAGACCGTTTTAGGGCAATTTGTGATTTTCGAAAAAACTTGTTAACCTAAAAATACCAAAGTGTTTAGAATAGCTTCAAATCGCATTTGGAGACGTTTTAGACCATTTTGTGATTTTCGAAAAAACTTGTTAACATAAAAACACCAAAGTGCTTAGAATAGCTTCAAATCGCATTTGGAGACATTTTAGACCAATTTGTGATTTTCGAAAAAACTTGTCAACATAAAAACACCAAAGTGTTTAGAATAGCTTCAAATCGCATTTGGAGACGTTTTAGACCAATTTGTGATTTACGAAAAAACTTATCAACATAAAAACACCAAAGGGTTTAGAATAGCTTCAAATCGCATTTTGAGACGTTTTAGACCATTTTGTGATTTTCGAAAAAACTTGTTAACATAAAAACACGAAAGTGCTTAGAATAGCTTCAAATCGCATTTGGAAACGTTTTAGACCATTTTGTGATTTTCGAAAAAGATTGTTAACATAAAAACACCAATGTGCTTAGAATCACATTATAAACCGTTTTAGACCATTTTGAGCATTTCGATAACAATTTTCACACAAAAACATCAAAGAGCACAAAATAGCTTAATATCGTATTTAAAAATGTTTTAGACCATTTTGAGCATTTAGATTAAACTTTTTCACACAAAACACCAAAGTGCTTAGAATAGCTTCAAATCGAATTTGGAGACGGTTTAGACCATTTTGTGATTTTGAAAAAACTTGTTAACATAAAAACACCAAAGTGCTTAGAATAGCTTCAAATTGCATTTGGAGACGTTTTAGACCATTTTGTGATTTTCGAAAAAACTTGTTAACATAAAAACACCAAAGTGCTTAGAATAGCTTAAAATCGTATTTGGAGACGTTTTAGACCATTTTGAGATTTTCGAAAAAACTTGGTTACACAAAAACATCAAAGTGCTTAAAATCACATTATAAACCGTTTTAGACCATTTTGAGCATTTCGATAACACTTTTCACACAAAAACATCAAAGAGCACAAAATAGCTTAATATCGTATTTAAAAACGTTTTAGACCATTTTGAGCATTTCGACAAAACTTTTTCACACAAAACACCAAAGTGCTTAGAATAGCTTCAAATCGCATTTGGAGACGTTTTAGACCAATTTGTGCATTTCGATGAAACTTGATTACACAAAAACATCAAAGTGCTTAAAATCACATTATAAACCGTTTTAGACCATTTTGAGCATTTCGATAACACTTTTCACACAAAAACATCAAAGAGCACAAAATAGCTTAATATCGTATTTAAAAACGTTTTAGACCATTTTGAGCATTTAGAAAAAACTTTTTCACACAAAACACCCAAGTGCTTAGAATAGCTTCAAATCGCATTTGAAGACGTTTTAGACCATTTTGTGATTTTCGAAAAAACTTGTTAACATAAAAACACGAAAGTGCTTAGAATAGCTTCAAATCGCATTTGGAAACGTTTTAGACCATTTTGTGATTTTCGAAAAAACTTGTTAACATAAAAACACGAAAGTGCTTAGAATAGCTTCAAATCGCATTTGGAAACGTTTTAGACCATTTTGTGATTTTCGAAAAAACTTGTTAACATAAAAACATGAAAGTGCTTAGAATAGCTTCAAATCGTATTTGGAGACGTTTTAGACCATTTTGTAATTTTCGAAAAAACTTGTTAACATAAAAACACCAATGTGCTTAGAATAGCTTCAAATCGCATTTTGAGACGTTTTTTATACCATTTTGTGATGTCGATGAAAATTGATTACACAAAAACATCAAAGTGCTTAAAATCACATTATAAACCGTTTTAGACCATTTTGAGCATTTCGATAACACTTTTCACACAAAAACATCAAAGAGCACAAAATAGCTTAATATCGTATTTAAAAACGTTTTAGACCATTTTGAGCATTTAGACAAAACTTTTTCACACAAAACACCAAAGTGCTTAGAATAGCTTCAAATCGCATTTGGAGACGTTTTAGAACATTTTGTGTTTTTCGAAAAAAACTGTTAACATAAAAACACCAAAGTGCTTAGAATAGCTTCAAATCGCATTTGGAGACGTTTTAGAACATTTTGTGTTCTTCGAAAAAACCTGTTAACATAAAAACACCAAAGTGCTTAGAATAGCTTCAAATCGCATTTGGAGACGTTTTAGACCATTTTGTGATTTTTGAAAAAACTTGTTAACATAAAAACACCAAAGTGCTTAGAATAGCTTCAAATCACATTTGGAGACGTTTTAGACCATTTTGTGATTTTCGAAAAAACTTGTTAACATAAAAACACGAAAGTGGTTAGAATAGCTTCAAATCGCATTTGGAAACGTTTTAGACCATTTTGTGATTTTCGAAAAAGATTGTTAACATAAAAACACCAAAGTGCTTAGAATCACAATATAAACCGTTTTAGACCATTTTGAGCATTTCGATAACAATTTTCACACAAAAACATCAAAGAGCACAAAATAGCTTAATATCGTATTTAAAAATGTTTTAGACCATTTTGAGCATTTAGATAAAACTTTTTCACACAAAACACCAAAGTGCTTAGAATAGCTTCAAATCGCATTTGGAGACGGTTTAGACCATTTTGTGATTTTGAAAAAACTTGTTAACATAAAAACACCAAAGTGCTTAGAATAGCTTCAAATCGCATTTGGAGACGTTTTAGACCATTTTGTGATTTTCGAAAAAACTTGTTAACATAAAAACACCAAAGTGCTTAGAATAGCTTCAAATCGTATTTGGAGACGTTTTAGACCATTTTGAGATTTTCGAAAAAACTTGGTTACACAAAAACATCAAAGTGCTTAAAATCACATTATAAACCGTTTTAGACCATTTTGAACATTTCGATAACACTTTTCACACAAAAACATCAAAGAGCACAAAATAGCTTAATATCGTATTTAAAAACGTTTTAGACCATTTTGAGCATTTCGACAAAACTTTTTCACACAAAACACCAAAGTGCTTAGAATAGCTTCAAATCGCATTTGGAGACGTTTTAGACCAATTTGTGCATTTCGATGAAACTTGATTACACAAAAACATCAACGTGCTTAAAATCACATTATAAACCGTTTTAGACCATTTTGAGCATTTCGATAACACTTTTCACACAAAAACATCAAAGAGCACAAAATAGCTTAATATCGTATTTAAAAACGTTTTAGACCATTTTGAGCATTTAGACAAAACTTTTTCACACAAAACACCAAAGTGCTTAGAATAGCTTCAAATCGCATTTGGAGACGTTTTAGACCATTTTGTGCATTTCGATGAAACTTGGTTACACAAAAACATCAAAGTGCTTAAAATGACATTATAAATCGTTTTAGACCATTTTGAGCATTTCGACAAAACTTTTTCACACAAAATACCAAAGGGCTTAGAATAGCTTCAAATCGCATTTGGAGACGTTTTAGACCATTTTGTGATTTTCGAAAAAACTTTTTAACATAAAAACACCAAAGTGCTTAGAATAGCTTCAAATCACATTTGGAGACGTTTTAGACCATTTTGTGATTTTCGAAAAAACTTGTTAACATAAAAACACGAAAGTGCTTAGAATAGCTTCAAATCGCATTTGGAAACGTTTTAGACCATTTTGTGATTTTCGAAAAAACTTGTTAACATAAAAACACGAAAGTGCTTAGAATAGCTTCAAATCGCATTTGGAAACGTTTTAGACCATTTTGTGATTTTCGAAAAAAATTGTTAACATAAAAACACCAAAGTGCTTAGAATCACATTATAAACCGTTTTAGACCATTTTGAGCATTTCGATAACAATTTTCACACAAAAACATCAAAGAGCACAAAATAGCTTAATATCGTATTTAAAAATGTTTTAGACCATTTTGAGCATTTAGATAAAACTTTTTCACACAAAACACCAAAGTGCTTAGAATAGCTTCAAATCGCATTTGGAGACGTTTTAGACCATTTTGTGATTTTTGAAAAAACTTGTTAACATAAAAACACCAAAGTGCTTAGAATAGCTTCAAATCACATTTGGAGACGTTTTAGACCATTTTGTGATTTTCGAAAAAACTTGTTAACATAAAAACACGAAAGTGCTTAGAATAGCTTCAAATCGCATTTGGAAACGTTTTAGACCATTTTGTGATTTTCGAAAAAACTTGTTAACATAAAAACACGAAAGTGCTTAGAATAGCTTCAAATCGCATTTGGAAACGTTTTAGACCATTTTGTGATTTTCGAAAAAACTTGTTAACATAAAAACACGAAAGTGCTTAGAATCACATTATAAACCGTTTTAGACCATTTTGAGCATTTCGATAACAATTTTCACACAAAAACATCAAAGAGCACAAAATAACTTAAAGATGTATTGTCCCTTTGACTAATTCCAAAAAAATAAAAAATAAAAGATTTCGAAAAAAGGTGGGTCATTTTGAAGTATCATAATAGTTATTAACTATCACCAAAAATTTTTTGAAAAAAAAAAAATTTAACTGAAATACAGACGTGTTTTTGTTAAAAAAATAACTTTGACTTCCAGTCAAAGTTTTCAGTCAAAACATATCCCATAAGGAAACACGCTTGTTTGGCTACTCTGTATGCATAATCATAAAACTTCCTCATGATCTGTGTGAAATAACCTTCTTAACCGTGACGAGTTGTAAACAATCCTAATTTAGCATATGCATAATGCGTACTCATGGTTTGAAATCTTTGTTTACTTTAGCTCGTGACGATTTTCCAAATGAAATGTAATCAAACTAATTTACCTGTTAATTACGTAAACTTGTTGTTTTTGGCTAAAATTTTCGACTTAAAGTGAATAACTTTAACATTACTTTGATATGGCCACTTTAAATTTAGAATATTTTGACCTTCATTTTTTTGTGTTTCAAGGGACAATACATCTTTAATATCGTATTTATAAATGTTTTAGACCATTTTGAGCATTTCGACAAAACTTTTTCACACAAAACACCAAAGTTCTTAGAATAGCTTCAAATCGCATTTGGAGACGTTTTAGACCATTTTGTGATTTCGATGAAACTTGATTACACAAAAACATCAAAGTGCTTAAAATCACATTATAAACCGTTTTAGACCATTTTGAGCATTTCGATAACACTTTTCACACAAAAACATCAAAGAGCAAAAAATAGCTTAATATCGTATTTAAAAACGTTTTAGACCATTTTGAGCATTTAGACAAAACTTTTTCACACAAACACCAAAGTGCTTAGAATAGCTTCAAATCGCATTTGGAGACGTTTTAGAACATTTTGTGTTTTTCGAAAAAAACTGTTAACATAAAAACACCAAAGTGCTTAGAATAGCTTCAAATCGCATTTGGAGACGTTTTAGAACATTTTGTGTTCTTCGAAAAAACCTGTTAACATAAAAACACCAAAGTGCTTAGAATAGCTTCAAATCGCATTTGGAGACGTTTTAGACCATTTTGTGATTTTTGAAAAAACTTGTTAACATAAAAACACCAAAGTGCTTAGAATAGCTTCAAATCACATTTGGAGACGTTTTAGACCATTTTGTGATTTTCGAAAAAACTTGTTAACATAAAAACACCAAAGTGCTTAGAATAGCGTCAAATCGTATTTGGAGACGTTTTAGACCATTTTGTGATTTTCGAAAAAACTTGTTAACATAAAAACACCAAAGTGCTTAGAATAGCTTCAAATCGCATTTGGAGACGGTTTAGACCATTTTATGATTTTGAAAAAACTTGTTAACATAAAAACACCAAAGTGCTTATAATAGCTTCAAATCGCATTTGGAGACGTTTTAGACCATTTTGTGATTTTCGAAAAAACTTGTTAACATAAAAAAACCAAAGTGCTTAGAATAGCTTCAAATCGTATTTGGAGACGTTTTAGACCATTTTGAGATTTTCGAAAAAACTTGGTTACACAAAAACATCAAAGTGCTTAAAATCACATTATAAACCGTTTTAGACCATTTTGAGCATTTCGATAACACTTTTCACACAAAAACATCAAAGAGCACAAAATAGCTTAATATCGTATTTAAAAACGTTTTAGACCATTTTGAGCATTTCGACAAAAACGTTTTCACACAAAACACCAAAGTGCTTAGAATAGCTTCAAATCGCATTTGGAGACGTTTTAGACCAATTTGTGCATTTCGATGAAACTTGATTACACAAAAACATCAAAGTGCTTAAAATCACATTATAAACCGTTTTAGACCATTTTGAGCATTTCGATAACACTTTTCACACAAAAACATCAAAGAGCACAAAATAGCTTAATATCGTATTTAAAAACGTTTTAGACCATTTTGAGCATTTCGACAAAACTTTTTCACACAAAACACCAAAGTGCTTAGAATAGCTTCAAATCGCATTTGGAGACGTTTTAGACCAATTTTGTGCATTTCGATGAAACTTGATTACACAAAAACATCAAAGTGCTTAAAATCACATTATAAACCGTTTTAGACCTTTTTGAGCATTTCGATAACACTTTTCACACAAAAACATCAAAGAGCACAAAATAGCTTAATATCGTATTTAAAAACGTTTTAGACCATTTTGAGCATTTAGACAAAACTTTTTCACACAAAACACCAAAGTGCTTAGAATAGCTTCAAATCGCATTTGGAGACGTTTTAGACCATTTTGTGATTTTTGAAAAAACTTGTTAACATAAAAACACCAAAGTGCTTAGAATAGCTTCAAATCACATTTGGAGACGTTTTAGACCATTTTGTGATTTTCGAAAAAACTTGTTAACATAAAAACACGAAAGTGCTTAGAATAGCTTCAAATCGCATTTGGAAACGTTTTAGACCATTTTGTGATTTTCGAAAAAACTTGTTAACATAAAAACACGAAAGTGCTTAGAATCACATTATAAACCGTTTTAGACCATTTTGAGCATTTCGATAACAATTTTCACACAAAAACATCAAAGAGCACAAAATAGCTTAATATCGTATTTAAAAATGTTTTAGACCATTTTGAGCATTTAGATAAAACTTTTTCACACAAAACACCAAAGTGCTTAGAATAGCTTCAAATCGCATTTGGAGACGTTTTAGACCATTTTGTGATTTTCGAAAAAACTTGTTAACATAAAAACACGAAAGTGCTTAGAATAGCTTCAAATCGCATTTGGAAACGTTTTAGACCATTTTGTGATTTTCGAAAAAAATTGTTAACATAAAAACACCAAAGTGTTTAGAATAGCTTCAAATCGCATTTGGAGACGTTTTAGACCAATTTGTGATTTTCGAAAAAACTTATCAACATAAAAACACCAAAGGGTTTAGAATAGCTTCAAATCGCATTTGGAGACGTTTTAGACCATTTTGTGATTTTGAAAAAACTTGTTAACATAAAAACACCAAAGTGCTTAGAATAGCTTCAAATCGCATTTGGAGACGTTTTAGACCATTTTGTGATTTTCGAAAAAACTTGTTAACATAAAAACACCAAAGTGCTTAGAATAGCTTCAAATCGTATTTGGAGACGTTTTAGACCATTTTGAGATTTTCGAAAAAACTTGGTTACACAAAAACATCAAAGTGCTTAAAATCACATTATAAACCGTTTTAGACCATTTTGAGCATTTCGGTAACACTTTTCACACAAAAACATCAAAGAGCACAAAATAGCTTAACACTTTGACTGCCAGAGGTTTTTCCAGTTAGAAACTGCCACCGCCAGCGTTTTTAGCCCAATTCGATGTTTTTATTAAAGCTGATTGAAACCATGTATGTGATTTGATTTATATATAATTTAGACTAAAATAATCATAAAGATTTTAGCTTTACAATGGTACCAAGAACGATTTTTAAATCGCAATATGTAAATTGTAATAGTAAAATGAAAGTAACCCACTTTTTGAATTTTTCGTAGTTTCGCGCAAGAAAGTCGAGATATTCGCGATTTTGTGCAAGACATCACAATATGAAAATATCGCCCGGTGAGATCAACAAACAACGAAAAAGTTACTTACACGGCACCGATAGGCCTATAAAAACAAGTTATCACTATCGAAAAATGTATTACATTTTATAAATCATAAATCTTACATCAATGTTTCGCCAAAATCCACATAGTAAAGACACCAGGCCTAATTAACCAGGCCTAAAGTTGGTCCGGAACCGTTTTACGACTAGGGCTAGGCTAGCCTAGTACTACTAGCCTAGGCCTAGCTAGGAGATAGTAAACTGATGATAATAACCATACCATTTCCAAACAAGTTTGTTGCGTGAAACTCGGTCACTTTCAGTAAAACACCAAAACAATTAGGGTATACATACAATAATAAAATTAAAGACTTCATATTGAAAATGACTCCATTACTTTTTATTCAGATAACAAACAAACATGTCAATCCACAAAAACCTTTGTAATGCTTCGGCGGCATAGCTAGCGCGCGACCGATACACAATGCGCCAAGCCATCGGTCTACGCGCTACTGTGATGCGCGGTGTTTGTTATTTCGACAGGTACCATTTTGACAGTCGTTCGTAACCAGATTAGTTACTTTCAAATTGTAAAATATTGACGGTCCAGACCGAATATAGTGTTCATATTTATAGTATATACCAATAATTAACCTATCTACCGGATTTCGTAAAAAAACGCGAAAAACGAAGATCTTCGTTTTTGGCAGTCAAGCGTTGTGTTTCCAAAAATGAAGATCTTCGTGTTTGGCAGTCAAAGTGTTAATATCGTATTTAAAAACGTTTTAGACCATTTTGAGCATTTAGACAAAACTTTTTCACACAAAACACCAAAGTGCTTAGAATAGCTTCAAATCGCATTTGGAGACGTTTTAGACCATTTTGTGCATTTCGATGAAACTTGGTTACACAAAAACATCAAAGTGCTTAAAATCACATTATAAATCGTTTTAGACCATTTTGAGCATTTCGACAAAACTTTTTCACACAAAATACCAAAGTGCTTAGAATAGCTTCAAATCGCATTTGGAGACGTTTTAGACCATTTTGTGATTTTCGAAAAAACTTTTTAACATAAAAACACCAAAGTGCTTAGAATAGCTTCAAATCACATTTGGAGACGTTTTAGACCATAAGTGCTTAGAATCACATTATAAACCGTTTTAGACCATTTTGAGCATTTCGATAACAATTTTCACACAAAAACATCAAAGAGCACAAAATAGCTTAATATCGTATTTAAAAATGTTTTAGACCATTTTGAGCATTTAGATAAAACTTTTTCACACAAAACACCAAAGTGCTTAGAATAGCTTCAAATCGCATTTGGAGACGTTTTAGACCATTTTGTGATTTTTGAAAAAACTTGTTAACATAAAAACACCAAAGTGCTTAGAATAGCTTCAAATCACATTTGGAGACGTTTTAGACCATTTTGTGATTTTTGAAAAAACTTGTTAACATAAAAACACCAAAGTGCTTAGAATAGCTTCAAATCGCATTTGGAGACGTTTTAGACCATTTTGTGATTTTCGAAAAAAATTGTTAACATAAAAACATCAAAGTGTACAGAATAGCTTCAAATCGCATTTGGAGACCGTTTTAGGGCAATTTGTGATTTTCGAAAAAACTTGTTAACCTAAAAATACCAAAGTGTTTAGAATAGCTTCAAATCGCATTTGGAGACGTTTTAGACCATTTTGTGATTTTCGAAAAAACTTGTTAACATAAAAACACCAAAGTGCTTAGAATAGCTTCAAATCGCATTTGGAGACATTTTAGACCAATTTGTGATTTTCGAAAAAACTTGTCAACATAAAAACACCAAAGTGTTTAGAATAGCTTCAAATCGCATTTGGAGACGTTTTAGACCAATTTGTGATTTACGAAAAAACTTATCAACATAAAAACACCAAAGGGTTTAGAATAGCTTCAAATCGCATTTTGAGACGTTTTAGACCATTTTGTGATTTTCGAAAAAACTTGTTAACATAAAAACACGAAAGTGCTTAGAATAGCTTCAAATCGCATTTGGAAACGTTTTAGACCATTTTGTGATTTTCGAAAAAGATTGTTAACATAAAAACACCAATGTGCTTAGAATCACATTATAAACCGTTTTAGACCATTTTGAGCATTTCGATAACAATTTTCACACAAAAACATCAAAGAGCACAAAATAGCTTAATATCGTATTTAAAAATGTTTTAGACCATTTTGAGCATTTAGATTAAACTTTTTCACACAAAACACCAAAGTGCTTAGAATAGCTTCAAATCGAATTTGGAGACGGTTTAGACCATTTTGTGATTTTGAAAAAACTTGTTAACATAAAAACACCAAAGTGCTTAGAATAGCTTCAAATTGCATTTGGAGACGTTTTAGACCATTTTGTGATTTTCGAAAAAACTTGTTAACATAAAAACACCAAAGTGCTTAGAATAGCTTAAAATCGTATTTGGAGACGTTTTAGACCATTTTGAGATTTTCGAAAAAACTTGGTTACACAAAAACATCAAAGTGCTTAAAATCACATTATAAACCGTTTTAGACCATTTTGAGCATTTCGATAACACTTTTCACACAAAAACATCAAAGAGCACAAAATAGCTTAATATCGTATTTAAAAACGTTTTAGACCATTTTGAGCATTTCGACAAAACTTTTTCACACAAAACACCAAAGTGCTTAGAATAGCTTCAAATCGCATTTGGAGACGTTTTAGACCAATTTGTGCATTTCGATGAAACTTGATTACACAAAAACATCAAAGTGCTTAAAATCACATTATAAACCGTTTTAGACCATTTTGAGCATTTCGATAACACTTTTCACACAAAAACATCAAAGAGCACAAAATAGCTTAATATCGTATTTAAAAACGTTTTAGACCATTTTGAGCATTTAGAAAAAACTTTTTCACACAAAACACCCAAGTGCTTAGAATAGCTTCAAATCGCATTTGAAGACGTTTTAGACCATTTTGTGATTTTCGAAAAAACTTGTTAACATAAAAACACGAAAGTGCTTAGAATAGCTTCAAATCGCATTTGGAAACGTTTTAGACCATTTTGTGATTTTCGAAAAAACTTGTTAACATAAAAACACGAAAGTGCTTAGAATAGCTTCAAATCGCATTTGGAAACGTTTTAGACCATTTTGTGATTTTCGAAAAAACTTGTTAACATAAAAACATGAAAGTGCTTAGAATAGCTTCAAATCGTATTTGGAGACGTTTTAGACCATTTTGTAATTTTCGAAAAAACTTGTTAACATAAAAACACCAATGTGCTTAGAATAGCTTCAAATCGCATTTTGAGACGTTTTTTATACCATTTTGTGATTTCGATGAAAATTGATTACACAAAAACATCAAAGTGCTTAAAATCACATTATAAACCGTTTTAGACCATTTTGAGCATTTCGATAACACTTTTCACACAAAAACATCAAAGAGCACAAAATAGCTTAATATCGTATTTAAAAACGTTTTAGACCATTTTGAGCATTTAGACAAAACTTTTTCACACAAAACACCAAAGTGCTTAGAATAGCTTCAAATCGCATTTGGAGACGTTTTAGAACATTTTGTGTTTTTCGAAAAAAACTGTTAACATAAAAACACCAAAGTGCTTAGAATAGCTTCAAATCGCATTTGGAGACGTTTTAGAACATTTTGTGTTCTTCGAAAAAACCTGTTAACATAAAAACACCAAAGTGCTTAGAATAGCTTCAAATCGCATTTGGAGACGTTTTAGACCATTTTGTGATTTTTGAAAAAACTTGTTAACATAAAAACACCAAAGTGCTTAGAATAGCTTCAAATCACATTTGGAGACGTTTTAGACCATTTTGTGATTTTCGAAAAAACTTGTTAACATAAAAACACGAAAGTGGTTAGAATAGCTTCAAATCGCATTTGGAAACGTTTTAGACCATTTTGTGATTTTCGAAAAAGATTGTTAACATAAAAACACCAAAGTGCTTAGAATCACAATATAAACCGTTTTAGACCATTTTGAGCATTTCGATAACAATTTTCACACAAAAACATCAAAGAGCACAAAATAGCTTAATATCGTATTTAAAAATGTTTTAGACCATTTTGAGCATTTAGATAAAACTTTTTCACACAAAACACCAAAGTGCTTAGAATAGCTTCAAATCGCATTTGGAGACGGTTTAGACCATTTTGTGATTTTGAAAAAACTTGTTAACATAAAAACACCAAAGTGCTTAGAATAGCTTCAAATCGCATTTGGAGACGTTTTAGACCATTTTGTGATTTTCGAAAAAACTTGTTAACATAAAAACACCAAAGTGCTTAGAATAGCTTCAAATCGTATTTGGAGACGTTTTAGACCATTTTGAGATTTTCGAAAAAACTTGGTTACACAAAAACATCAAAGTGCTTAAAATCACATTATAAACCGTTTTAGACCATTTTGAACATTTCGATAACACTTTTCACACAAAAACATCAAAGAGCACAAAATAGCTTAATATCGTATTTAAAAACGTTTTAGACCATTTTGAGCATTTCGACAAAACTTTTTCACACAAAACACCAAAGTGCTTAGAATAGCTTCAAATCGCATTTGGAGACGTTTTAGACCAATTTGTGCATTTCGATGAAACTTGATTACACAAAAACATCAACGTGCTTAAAATCACATTATAAACCGTTTTAGACCATTTTGAGCATTTCGATAACACTTTTCACACAAAAACATCAAAGAGCACAAAATAGCTTAATATCGTATTTAAAAACGTTTTAGACCATTTTGAGCATTTAGACAAAACTTTTTCACACAAAACACCAAAGTGCTTAGAATAGCTTCAAATCGCATTTGGAGACGTTTTAGACCATTTTGTGCATTTCGATGAAACTTGGTTACACAAAAACATCAAAGTGCTTAAAATGACATTATAAATCGTTTTAGACCATTTTGAGCATTTCGACAAAACTTTTTCACACAAAATACCAAAGGGCTTAGAATAGCTTCAAATCGCATTTGGAGACGTTTTAGACCATTTTGTGATTTTCGAAAAAACTTTTTAACATAAAAACACCAAAGTGCTTAGAATAGCTTCAAATCACATTTGGAGACGTTTTAGACCATTTTGTGATTTTCGAAAAAACTTGTTAACATAAAAACACGAAAGTGCTTAGAATAGCTTCAAATCGCATTTGGAAACGTTTTAGACCATTTTGTGATTTTCGAAAAAACTTGTTAACATAAAAACACGAAAGTGCTTAGAATAGCTTCAAATCGCATTTGGAAACGTTTTAGACCATTTTGTGATTTTCGAAAAAAATTGTTAACATAAAAACACCAAAGTGCTTAGAATCACATTATAAACCGTTTTAGACCATTTTGAGCATTTCGATAACAATTTTCACACAAAAACATCAAAGAGCACAAAATAGCTTAATATCGTATTTAAAAATGTTTTAGACCATTTTGAGCATTTAGATAAAACTTTTTCACACAAAACACCAAAGTGCTTAGAATAGCTTCAAATCGCATTTGGAGACGTTTTAGACCATTTTGTGATTTTTGAAAAAACTTGTTAACATAAAAACACCAAAGTGCTTAGAATAGCTTCAAATCACATTTGGAGACGTTTTAGACCATTTTGTGATTTTCGAAAAAACTTGTTAACATAAAAACACGAAAGTGCTTAGAATAGCTTCAAATCGCATTTGGAAACGTTTTAGACCATTTTGTGATTTTCGAAAAAACTTGTTAACATAAAAACACGAAAGTGCTTAGAATAGCTTCAAATCGCATTTGGAAACGTTTTAGACCATTTTGTGATTTTCGAAAAAACTTGTTAACATAAAAACACGAAAGTGCTTAGAATCACATTATAAACCGTTTTAGACCATTTTGAGCATTTCGATAACAATTTTCACACAAAAACATCAAAGAGCACAAAATAACTTAAAGATGTATTGTCCCTTTGACTAATTCCAAAAAAATAAAAAATAAAAGATTTCGAAAAAAGGTGGGTCATTTTGAAGTATCATAATAGTTATTAACTATCACCAAAAATTTTTTGAAAAAAAAAAAATTTAACTGAAATACAGACGTGTTTTTGTTAAAAAAATAACTTTGACTTCCAGTCAAAGTTTTCAGTCAAAACATATCCCATAAGGAAACACGCTTGTTTGGCTACTCTGTATGCATAATCATAAAACTTCCTCATGATCTGTGTGAAATAACCTTCTTAACCGTGACGAGTTGTAAACAATCCTAATTTAGCATATGCATAATGCGTACTCATGGTTTGAAATCTTTGTTTACTTTAGCTCGTGACGATTTTCCAAATGAAATGTAATCAAACTAATTTACCTGTTAATTACGTAAACTTGTTGTTTTTGGCTAAAATTTTCGACTTAAAGTGAATAACTTTAACATTACTTTGATATGGCCACTTTAAATTTAGAATATTTTGACCTTCATTTTTTTGTGTTTCAAGGGACAATACATCTTTAATATCGTATTTATAAATGTTTTAGACCATTTTGAGCATTTCGACAAAACTTTTTCACACAAAACACCAAAGTTCTTAGAATAGCTTCAAATCGCATTTGGAGACGTTTTAGACCATTTTGTGATTTCGATGAAACTTGATTACACAAAAACATCAAAGTGCTTAAAATCACATTATAAACCGTTTTAGACCATTTTGAGCATTTCGATAACACTTTTCACACAAAAACATCAAAGAGCAAAAAATAGCTTAATATCGTATTTAAAAACGTTTTAGACCATTTTGAGCATTTAGACAAAACTTTTTCACACAAACACCAAAGTGCTTAGAATAGCTTCAAATCGCATTTGGAGACGTTTTAGAACATTTTGTGTTTTTCGAAAAAAACTGTTAACATAAAAACACCAAAGTGCTTAGAATAGCTTCAAATCGCATTTGGAGACGTTTTAGAACATTTTGTGTTCTTCGAAAAAACCTGTTAACATAAAAACACCAAAGTGCTTAGAATAGCTTCAAATCGCATTTGGAGACGTTTTAGACCATTTTGTGATTTTTGAAAAAACTTGTTAACATAAAAACACCAAAGTGCTTAGAATAGCTTCAAATCACATTTGGAGACGTTTTAGACCATTTTGTGATTTTCGAAAAAACTTGTTAACATAAAAACACCAAAGTGCTTAGAATAGCGTCAAATCGTATTTGGAGACGTTTTAGACCATTTTGTGATTTTCGAAAAAACTTGTTAACATAAAAACACCAAAGTGCTTAGAATAGCTTCAAATCGCATTTGGAGACGGTTTAGACCATTTTATGATTTTGAAAAAACTTGTTAACATAAAAACACCAAAGTGCTTATAATAGCTTCAAATCGCATTTGGAGACGTTTTAGACCATTTTGTGATTTTCGAAAAAACTTGTTAACATAAAAAAACCAAAGTGCTTAGAATAGCTTCAAATCGTATTTGGAGACGTTTTAGACCATTTTGAGATTTTCGAAAAAACTTGGTTACACAAAAACATCAAAGTGCTTAAAATCACATTATAAACCGTTTTAGACCATTTTGAGCATTTCGATAACACTTTTCACACAAAAACATCAAAGAGCACAAAATAGCTTAATATCGTATTTAAAAACGTTTTAGACCATTTTGAGCATTTCGACAAAAACTTTTTCACACAAAACACCAAAGTGCTTAGAATAGCTTCAAATCGCATTTGGAGACGTTTTAGACCAATTTGTGCATTTCGATGAAACTTGATTACACAAAAACATCAAAGTGCTTAAAATCACATTATAAACCGTTTTAGACCATTTTGAGCATTTCGATAACACTTTTCACACAAAAACATCAAAGAGCACAAAATAGCTTAATATCGTATTTAAAAACGTTTTAGACCATTTTGAGCATTTCGACAAAACTTTTTCACACAAAACACCAAAGTGCTTAGAATAGCTTCAAATCGCATTTGGAGACGTTTTAGACCAATTTTGTGCATTTCGATGAAACTTGATTACACAAAAACATCAAAGTGCTTAAAATCACATTATAAACCGTTTTAGACCTTTTTGAGCATTTCGATAACACTTTTCACACAAAAACATCAAAGAGCACAAAATAGCTTAATATCGTATTTAAAAACGTTTTAGACCATTTTGAGCATTTAGACAAAACTTTTTCACACAAAACACCAAAGTGCTTAGAATAGCTTCAAATCGCATTTGGAGACGTTTTAGACCATTTTGTGATTTTTGAAAAAACTTGTTAACATAAAAACACCAAAGTGCTTAGAATAGCTTCAAATCACATTTGGAGACGTTTTAGACCATTTTGTGATTTTCGAAAAAACTTGTTAACATAAAAACACGAAAGTGCTTAGAATAGCTTCAAATCGCATTTGGAAACGTTTTAGACCATTTTGTGATTTTCGAAAAAACTTGTTAACATAAAAACACGAAAGTGCTTAGAATCACATTATAAACCGTTTTAGACCATTTTGAGCATTTCGATAACAATTTTCACACAAAAACATCAAAGAGCACAAAATAGCTTAATATCGTATTTAAAAATGTTTTAGACCATTTTGAGCATTTAGATAAAACTTTTTCACACAAAACACCAAAGTGCTTAGAATAGCTTCAAATCGCATTTGGAGACGTTTTAGACCATTTTGTGATTTTCGAAAAAACTTGTTAACATAAAAACACGAAAGTGCTTAGAATAGCTTCAAATCGCATTTGGAAACGTTTTAGACCATTTTGTGATTTTCGAAAAAAATTGTTAACATAAAAACACCAAAGTGTTTAGAATAGCTTCAAATCGCATTTGGAGACGTTTTAGACCAATTTGTGATTTTCGAAAAAACTTATCAACATAAAAACACCAAAGGGTTTAGAATAGCTTCAAATCGCATTTGGAGACGTTTTAGACCATTTTGTGATTTTGAAAAAACTTGTTAACATAAAAACACCAAAGTGCTTAGAATAGCTTCAAATCGCATTTGGAGACGTTTTAGACCATTTTGTGATTTTCGAAAAAACTTGTTAACATAAAAACACCAAAGTGCTTAGAATAGCTTCAAATCGTATTTGGAGACGTTTTAGACCATTTTGAGATTTTCGAAAAAACTTGGTTACACAAAAACATCAAAGTGCTTAAAATCACATTATAAACCGTTTTAGACCATTTTGAGCATTTCGGTAACACTTTTCACACAAAAACATCAAAGAGCACAAAATAGCTTAACACTTTGACTGCCAGAGGTTTTTCCAGTTAGAAACTGCCACCGCCAGCGTTTTTAGCCCAATTCGATGTTTTTATTAAAGCTGATTGAAACCATGTATGTGATTTGATTTATATATAATTTAGACTAAAATAATCATAAAGATTTTAGCTTTACAATGGTACCAAGAACGATTTTTAAATCGCAATATGTAAATTGTAATAGTAAAATGAAAGTAACCCACTTTTTGAATTTTTCGTAGTTTCGCGCAAGAAAGTCGAGATATTCGCGATTTTGTGCAAGACATCACAATATGAAAATATCGCCCGGTGAGATCAACAAACAACGAAAAAGTTACTTACACGGCACCGATAGGCCTATAAAAACAAGTTATCACTATCGAAAAATGTATTACATTTTATAAATCATAAATCTTACATCAATGTTTCGCCAAAATCCACATAGTAAAGACACCAGGCCTAATTAACCAGGCCTAAAGTTGGTCCGGAACCGTTTTACGACTAGGGCTAGGCTAGCCTAGTACTACTAGCCTAGGCCTAGCTAGGAGATAGTAAACTGATGATAATAACCATACCATTTCCAAACAAGTTTGTTGCGTGAAACTCGGTCACTTTCAGTAAAACACCAAAACAATTAGGGTATACATACAATAATAAAATTAAAGACTTCATATTGAAAATGACTCCATTACTTTTTATTCAGATAACAAACAAACATGTCAATCCACAAAAACCTTTGTAATGCTTCGGCGGCATAGCTAGCGCGCGACCGATACACAATGCGCCAAGCCATCGGTCTACGCGCTACTGTGATGCGCGGTGTTTGTTATTTCGACAGGTACCATTTTGACAGTCGTTCGTAACCAGATTAGTTACTTTCAAATTGTAAAATATTGACGGTCCAGACCGAATATAGTGTTCATATTTATAGTATATACCAATAATTAACCTATCTACCGGATTTCGTAAAAAAACGCGAAAAACGAAGATCTTCGTTTTTGGCAGTCAAGCGTTGTGTTTCCAAAAATGAAGATCTTCGTGTTTGGCAGTCAAAGTGTTAATATCGTATTTAAAAACGTTTTAGACCATTTTGAGCATTTAGACAAAACTTTTTCACACAAAACACCAAAGTGCTTAGAATAGCTTCAAATCGCATTTGGAGACGTTTTAGACCATTTTGTGCATTTCGATGAAACTTGGTTACACAAAAACATCAAAGTGCTTAAAATCACATTATAAATCGTTTTAGACCATTTTGAGCATTTCGACAAAACTTTTTCACACAAAATACCAAAGTGCCTAGAATAGCTTCAAATCGCATTTGGAGACGTTTTAGACCATTTTGTGATTTTCGAAAAAACTTTTTAACATAAAAACACCAAAGTGCTTAGAATAGCTTCAAATCACATTTGGAGACGTTTTAGACCATAAGTGCTTAGAATCACATTATAAACCGTTTTAGACCATTTTGAGCATTTCGATAACAATTTTCACACAAAAACATCAAAGAGCACAAAATAGCTTAATATCGTATTTAAAAATGTTTTAGACCATTTTGAGCATTTAGATAAAACTTTTTCACACAAAACACCAAAGTGCTTAGAATAGCTTCAAATCGCATTTGGAGACGTTTTAGACCATTTTGTGATTTTTGAAAAAACTTGTTAACATAAAAACACCAAAGTGCTTAGAATAGCTTCAAATCACATTTGGAGACGTTTTAGACCATTTTGTGATTTTCGAAAAAACTTGTTAACATAAAAACACGAAAGTGCTTAGAATAGCTTCAAATCGCATTTGGAAACGTTTTAGACCATTTAGTGATTTTCGAAAAAACTTGTTAACATAAAAACACGAAAGTGCTTAGAATAGCTTCAAATCGCATTTGGAAACGTTTTAGACCATTTTGTGATTTTCGAAAAAAATTGTTAACATAAAAACACCAAAGTGTTTAGAATAGCTTCAAATCACATTTGGAGACGTTTTAGACCAATTTGTGATTTTCGAAAAAACTTATCAACATAAAAACACCAAAGGGTTTAGAATAGCTTCAAATCGCATTTGGAGACGTTTTAGACCATTTTGTGATTTTCGAAAAAACTTGTTAACATAAAAACACGAAAGTGCTTAGAATAGCTTCAAATCGCATTTGGAAACGTTTTAGACCATTTTGTGATTTTCGAAAAAACTTGTTAACATAAAAACATGAAAGTGCTTAGAATAGCTTCAAATCGTATTTGGAGACGTTTTAGACCATTTTGTGATTTTCGAAAAAACTTGTTAACATAAAAACACCAATGTGCTTAGAATAGCTTCAAATCGCATTTTGAGACGTTTTAGACCATTTTGTGCATTTCGATGAAACTTGGTTACACAAAAACATCAAAGTGCTTAAAATCACATTATAAACGATTTTAGACCATTTTGAGCATTTCGATAACACTTTTCACACAAAAACATCAAAGAGCACAAAATAGCTTAATATCGTATTTAAAAACGTTTCAGACCATTTTGAGCATTTCGACAAAACTTTTTCACACAAAACACCAAAGTGCTTAGAATAGCTTCAAATCGCATTTGGAGACGTTTTAGACCATTTTGTGATTTTCGAAAAAACTTGTTAACATAAAAACATCAAAGTGTACAGAATAACTTCAAATCGCATTTGGAGACCGTTTTAGGCCAATTTGTGATTTTCGAAAAAACTTGTTAACCTAAAAATACCAAAGTGTTTAGAATAGCTTCAAATCGCATTTGGAGACGTTTTAGACCATTTTGTGATTTTCGAAAAAACTTGTTAACATAAAAACACCAAAGTGCTTCAAATCGCATTTGGAGACATTTTAGACCAATTTGTGATTTTTGAAAAAACTTGTTAACATAAAAACACCAAAGTGCTTACAATAGCTTCAAATCGTATTTGGAGACGTTTTAGACCATTTTGTGATTTTCGAAAAAACTTGTTAACATAAAAACACCAAAGTACTTAGAATAGCTTCAAATCGCATTTGGAGACGTTTTAGACCATTTTATGCATTTCGATGAAACTTGGTTACACAAAAACATCAATGTGCTTAAAATCACATTATAATCCGTTTTAGACCATTTTGAGCATTTCGATAACACTTTTCACACAAAAACATCAAAGAGCACAAAATAGCTTAATATCGTATTTAAAAACGTTTTAGACCATTTTGAGCATTTAGACAAAACTTTTTCACACAAAACACCAAAGTGTTTAGAATAGCTTCAAATCGCATTTGGAGACGTTTTAGACCATTTTGTGATTTTCGAAAAAACTTGTTAACATAAAAACACCAAAGTGCTTCAAATCGCATTTGAGACATTTTAGACCAATTTGTGATTTTTGAAAAAACTTGTTAACATAAAAACACCAAAGTGCTTACAATAGCTTCAAATCGTATTTGGAGACGTTTTAGACCATTTTGTGATTTTCGAAAAAACTTGTTAACATAAAAACACCAAAGTACTTAGAATAGCTTCAAATCGCATTTGGAGACGTTTTAGACCATTTTATGCATTTCGATGAAACTTGGTTACACAAAAACATCAAAGTGCTTAAAATCACATTATAATCCGTTTTAGACCATTTTGAGCATTTCGATAACACTTTTCACACAAAAACATCAAAGAGCACAAAATAGCTTAATATCGTATTTAAAAACTTTTTAGACCATTTTGAGCATTTCGACAAAACTTTTTCACACAAAACACCAAAGTGCTTAGAATAGCTTCAAATCGCATTTGGAGACGTTTTAGACCATTTTGTGATTTTCGAAAAAAATTGTTAACATAAAAACATCAAAGTGTACAGAATAGCTTCAAATCGCATTTGGAGACCGTTTTAGGCCAATTTGTGATTTTCGAAAAAACTTGTTAACCTAAAAATACCAAAGTGTTTAGAATAGCTTCAAATCGCATTTGGAGACGTTTTAGACCAATTTGTGATTTTCGAAAAAACTTATCAACATAAAAACACCAAAGGGTTTAGAATATCTTCAAATCGCATTTGGAGACGTTTTAGACCATTTTGTGATTTTCGAAAAAACTTGTTAACATAAAAACACCAAAGTGCTTAGAATAGCTTCAAATCGCATTTGGAGACGTTTTAGACCAATTTGTGATTTTCGAAAAAACTTATCAACATAAAAACACCAAAGGGTTTAGAATAGCTTCATTTGGAGACGTTTTAGACCATTTTGTGATTTTGAAAAAACTTGTTAACATAAAAACACCAAAGTGCTTAGAATAGCTTCAAATCGCATTTGGAGACGTTTTAGACCATTTTGTGATTTTCGAAAAAACTTGTTAACATAAAAACACCAAAGTGCTTAGAATAGCTTCAAATCGTATTTGGAGACGTTTTAGACCATTTTGAGATTTTCGAAAAAACTTGGTTACACAAAAACATCAAAGTGCTTAAAGTCACATTATAAACCGTTTTAGACCATTTTGAGCATTTCGATAACACTTTTCACACAAAAACATCAAAGAGCACAAAATAGCTTAATATCGTATTTAAAAACGTTTTAGACCATTTTGAGCATTTCGACAAAACTTTTTCACACAAAACACCAAAGTGCTTAGAATAGCTTCAAATCACATTTGGAGACGTTTTAGACCATTTTGTGATTTTCGAAAAAACTTGTTAACATAAAAACACGAAAGTGCATAGAATAGCTTCAAATCGCCTTTGGAAACGTTTTAGACCATTTTGTGATTTTCAAAAAAAAACTTTTTAACATAAAAACACGAAAGTGCTTAGAATCACATTATAAACCGTTTTAGACCATTTTGAGCATTTCGATAACAATTTTCACACAAAAACATCAAAGAGCACAAAATAGCTTAATATCGTATTTAAAAATGTTTTAGACCATTTTGAGCATTTAGATAAAACTTTTTCACACAAAACACCAAAGTGCTTAGAATAGCTTCAAATCGCATTTGGAGACGTTTTAGACCATTTTGTGATTTTTGAAAAAACTTGTTAACATAAAAACACCAAAGTGCTTAGAATAGCTTCAAATCACATTTGGAGATGTTTTAGACCATTTTGTGATTTTTGAAAAAACTTGTTAACATAAAAACACGAAAGTGCTTAGAATAGCTTCAAATCGCATTTGGAAACGTTTTAGACCATTTTGTGATTTTCGAAAAAGATTGTTAACATAAAAACACCAATGTGCTTAGAATCACATTATAAACCGTTTTAGACCATTTTGAGCATTTCGATAACAATTTTCACACAAAAACATCAAAGAGCACAAAATAGCTTAATATCGTATTTATAAATGTTTTAGACCATTTTGAGCATTTCGACAAAACTTTTTCACACAAAACACCAAAGTGCTTAGAATAGCTTCAAATCGCATTTGGAGACGTTTTTTATACCATTTTGTGATTTCTATGAAACTTGATTACACAAAAACATCAAAGTGCTTAAAATCACATTATAAACCGTTTTAGACCATTTTGAGCATTTCGATAACACTTTTCACACAAAAACATCAAAGAGCACAAAATAGCTTAATATCGTATTTAAAAACGTTTTAGACCATTTTGAGCATTTAGACAAAACTTTTTCACACAAAACACCAAAGTGCTTAGAATAGCTTCAAATCGCATTTGGAGACGTTTTAGAACATTTTGTGTTTTTCGAAAAAAACTGTTAACATAAAAACACCAAAGTGCTTAGAATAGCTTCAAATCGCATTTGGAGACGTTTTAGAACATTTTGTGTTCTTCGAAAAAACCTGTTAACATAAAAACTCCAAAGTGCTTAGAATAGCTTCAAATCGCATTTGGAGACGTTTTAGACCATTTTGTGATTTTTGAAAAAACTTGTTAACATAAAAACACCAAAGTGCTTAGAATAGCTTCAAATCACATTTGGAGACGTTTTAGACCATTTTGTGATTTTCGAAAAAACTTGTTAACATAAAAACACGAAAGTGCTTAGAATAGCTTCAAATCGCATTTGGAAACGTTTTAGACCATTTTGTGATTTTCGAAAAAGATTGTTAACATAAAAACACCAAAGTGCTTAGAATCACAATATAAACCGTTTTAGACCATTTTGAGCATTTCGATAACAATTTTCACACAAAAACATCAAAGAGCACAAAATAGCTTAATATCGTATTTAAAAATGTTTTAGACCATTTTGAGCATTTAGATAAAACTTTTTCACACAAAACACCAAAGTGCTTAGAATAGCTTCAAATCGCATTTGGAGACGGTTTAGACCATTTTGTGATTTTGAAAAAACTTGTTAACATAAAAACACCAAAGTGCTTAGAATAGCTTCAAATCGCATTTGGAGACGTTTTAGACCATTTTGTGATTTTCGAAAAAACTTGTTAACATAAAAACACCAAAGTGCTTAGAATAGCTTCAAATCGTATTTGGAGACGTTTTAGACCATTTTGAGATTTTCGAAAAAACTTGGTTACACAAAAACATCAAAGTGCTTAAAATCACATTATAAACCGTTTTAGACCATTTTGAACATTTCGATAACACTTTTCACACAAAAACATCAAAGAGCACAAAATAGCTTAATATCGTATTTAAAAACGTTTTAGACCATTTTGAGCATTTCGACAAAACTTTTTCACACAAAACACCAAAGTGCTTAGAATAGCTTCAAATCGCATTTGGAGACGTTTTAGACCAATTTGTGCATTTCGATGAAACTTGATTACACAAAAACATCAACGTGCTTAAAATCACATTATAAACCGTTTTAGACCATTTTGAGCATTTCGATAACACTTTTCACACAAAAACATCAAAGAGCACAAAATAGCTTAATATCGTATTTAAAAACGTTTTAGACCATTTTGAGCATTTAGACAAAACTTTTTCACACAAAACACCAAAGTGCTTAGAATAGCTTCAAATCGGATTTGGAGACGTTTTAGACCATTTTGTGCATTTCGATGAAACTTGGTTACACAAAAACATCAAAGTGCTTAAAATCACATTATAAATCGTTTTAGACCATTTTGAGCATTTCGACAAAACTTTTTCACACAAAATACCAAAGGGCTTAGAATAGCTTCAAATCGCATTTGGAGACGTTTTAGACCATTTTGTGATTTTCGAAAAAACTTTTTAACATAAAAACACCAAAGTGCTTAGAATAGCTTCAAATCGCATTTGGAGACGTTTTAGACCATTTTGTGATTTTCGAAAAAACTTGTTAACATAAAAACACGAAAGTGCTTAGAATAGCTTCAAATCGCATTTGGAAACGTTTTAGACCATTTTGTGATTTTCGAAAAAAATTGTTAACATAAAAACACCAAAGTGCTTAGAATCACATTATAAACCGTTTTAGACCATTTTGAGCATTTCGATAACAATTTTCACACAAAAACATCAAAGAGCACAAAATAGCTTAATATCGTATTTAAAAATGTTTTAGACCATTTTGAGCATTTAGATAAAACTTTTTCACACAAAACACCAAAGTGCTTAGAATAGCTTCAAATCGCATTTGGAGACGTTTTAGACCATTTTGTGATTTTTGAAAAAACTTGTTAACATAAAAACACCAAAGTGTTAGAATAGCTTCAAATCACATTTGGAGACGTTTCAGACCATTTTGTGATTTTCGAAAAAACTTGTTAACATAAAAACACGAAAGTGCTTAGAATAGCTTCAAATCGAATTTGGAAACGTTTTAGACCATTTTGTGATTTTCGAAAAAACTTGTTAACATAAAAACACGAAAGTGCTTAGAATAGCTTCAAATCGCATTTGGAAACGTTTTAGACCATTTTGTGATTTTCGAAAAAAATTGTTAACATAAAAACACCAAAGTGTTTAGAATAGCTTCAAATCGCATTTGGAGACGTTTTAGACCAATTTGTGATTTTCGAAAAAACTTATCAACATAAAAACACCAAATCGCATTTGGAGACGTTTTAGACCATTTTGTGATTTTGAAAAAACTTGTTAACATAAAAACACCAAAGTGCTTAGAATAGCTTCAAATCGCATTTGGAGACGTTTTAGACCATTTTGTGATTTTCGAAAAAACTTGTTAACATAAAAACACCAAAGTGCTTAGAATAGCTTCAAATCGTATTTGGAGACGTTTTAGACCATTTTGAGATTTTCGAAAAAACTTGGTTACACAAAAACATCAAAGTGCTTAAAATCACATTATAAACCGTTTTAGACCATTTTGAGAATTTCGATAACACTTTTCACACAAAAACATCAAAGAGCACAAAATAGCTTAATATCGTATTTAAAAACGTTTTAGACCATTTTGAGCATTTCGACAAAACTTTTTCACACAAAACACCAAAGTGCTTAGAATAGCTTCAAATCGCATTTGGAGACGTTTTAGACCAATTTGTGCATTTCGATGAAACTTGATTACACAAAAACATCAAAGTTCTTAAAATCACATTATAAACCGTTTTAGACCATTTTGAGCATTTCGATAACACTTTTCACACAAAAACATCAAAGAGCACAAAATAGCTTAATATCGTATTTAAAAACGTTTTAGACCATTTTGAGCATTTAGACAAAACTTTTTCACACAAAACACCAAAGTGCTTAGAATAGCTTCAAATCGCATTTGGAGACGTTTTAGACCATTTTGTGCATTTCGATGAAACTTGGTTACACAAAAACATCAAAGTGCTTAAAATCACATTATAAATCGTTTTAGACCATTTTGAGCATTTCGACAAACTTTTTCACACAAAATACCAAAGTGCTTAGAATAGCTTCAAATCGCATTTGGAGACGTTTTAGACCATTTTGTGATTTTCGAAAAAACTTTTTAACATAAAAACACCAAAGTGCTTAGAATAGCTTCAAATCACATTTGGAGACATTTTAGACCATTTTGTGATTTTCGAAAAAACTTGTTAACATAAAAACACGAAAGTGCTTAGAATAGCTTCAAATCGCATTTGGAAACGTTTTAGACCATTTTGTGATTTTCGAAAAAAATTGTTAACATAAAAACACCAAAGTGCTTAGAATTACATTATAAACCGTTTTAGACCATTTTGAGCATTTCGATAACAATTTTCACACAAAAACATCAAAGAGCACAAAATAGCTTAATATCGTATTTAAAAACTTTTTAGACCATTTTGAGCATTTCGACAAAACTTTTTCACACAAAACACCAAAGTGCTTAGAATAGCTTCAAATCGCATTTGGAGACGTTTTAGACCATTTTGTGATTTTTGAAAAAACTTGTTAACATAAAAACACCAAAGTGTTAGAATAGCTTCAAATCACATTTGGAGACGTTTCAGACCATTTTGTGATTTTCGAAAAAACTTGTTAACATAAAAACACGAAAGTGCTTAGAATAGCTTCAAATCGAATTTGGAAACGTTTTAGACCATTTTGTGATTTTCGAAAAAACTTGTTAACATAAAAACACGAAAGTGCTTAGAATAGCTTCAAATCGCATTTGGAAACGTTTTAGACCATTTTGTGATTTTCGAAAAAAATTGTTAACATAAAAACACCAAAGTGTTTAGAATAGCTTCAAATCGCATTTGGAGACGTTTTAGACCAATTTGTGATTTTCGAAAAAACTTATCAACATAAAAACACCAAATCGCATTTGGAGACGTTTTAGACCATTTTGTGATTTTGAAAAAACTTGTTAACATAAAAACACCAAAGTGCTTAGAATAGCTTCAAATCGCATTTGGAGACGTTTTAGACCATTTTGTGATTTTCGAAAAAACTTGTTAACATAAAAACACCAAAGTGCTTAGAATAGCTTCAAATCGTATTTGGAGACGTTTTAGACCATTTTGAGATTTTCGAAAAAACTTGGTTACACAAAAACATCAAAGTGCTTAAAATCACATTATAAACCGTTTTAGACCATTTTGAGAATTTCGATAACACTTTTCACACAAAAACATCAAAGAGCACAAAATAGCTTAATATCGTATTTAAAAACGTTTTAGACCATTTTGAGCATTTCGACAAAACTTTTTCACACAAAACACCAAAGTGCTTAGAATAGCTTCAAATCGCATTTGGAGACGTTTTAGACCAATTTGTGCATTTCGATGAAACTTGATTACACAAAAACATCAAAGTGCTTAAAATCACATTATAAACCGTTTTAGACCATTTTGAGAATTTCGATAACACTTTTCACACAAAAACATCAAAGAGCACAAAATAGCTTAATATCGTATTTAAAAACGTTTTAGACCATTTTGAGCATTTCGACAAAACTTTTTCACACAAAACACCAAAGTGCTTAGAATAGCTTCAAATCGCATTTGGAGACGTTTTAGACCAATTTGTGCATTTCGATGAAACTTGATTACACAAAAACATCAAAGTGCTTAAAATCACATTATAAACCGTTTTAGACCATTTTGAGCATTTCGATAACACTTTTCACACAAAAACATCAAAGAGCACAAAATAGCTTAATATCGTATTTAAAAACGTTTTAGACCATTTTGAGCATTTAGACAAAACTTTTTCACACAAAACACCAAAGTGCTTAGAATAGCTTCAAATCGCATTTGGAGACGTTTTAGACCATTTTGTGCATTTCGATGAAACTTGGTTACACAAAAACATCAAAGTGCTTAAAATCACATTATAAATCGTTTTAGACCATTTTGAGCATTTCGACAAACTTTTTCACACAAAATACCAAAGTGCTTAGAATAGCTTCAAATCGCATTTGGAGACGTTTTAGACCATTTTGTGATTTTCGAAAAAACTTTTTAACATAAAAACACCAAAGTGCTTAGAATAGCTTCAAATCACATTTGGAGACATTTTAGACCATTTTGTGATTTTCGAAAAAACTTGTTAACATAAAAACACGAAAGTGCTTAGAATAGCTTCAAATCGCATTTGGAAACGTTTTAGACCATTTTGTGATTTTCGAAAAAAATTGTTAACATAAAAACACCAAAGTGCTTAGAATCACATTATAAACCGTTTTAGACCATTTTGAGCATTTCGATAACAATTTTCACACAAAAACATCAAAGAGCACAAAATAGCTTAATATCGTATTTAAAAACTTTTTAGACCATTTTGAGCATTTCGACAAAACTTTTTCACACAAAACACCAAAGTGCTTAGAATAGCTTCAAATCGCATTTGGAGACGTTTTAGACCATTTTGTGATTTTTGAAAAAACTTGTTAACATAAAAACACCAAAGTGTTAGAATAGCTTCAAATCACATTTGGAGACGTTTCAGACCATTTTGTGATTTTCGAAAAAACTTGTTAACATAAAAACACGAAAGTGCTTAGAATAGCTTCAAATCGAATTTGGAAACGTTTTAGACCATTTTGTGATTTTCGAAAAAACTTGTTAACATAAAAACACGAAAGTGCTTAGAATAGCTTCAAATCGCATTTGGAAACGTTTTAGACCATTTTGTGATTTTCGAAAAAAATTGTTAACATAAAAACACCAAAGTGTTTAGAATAGCTTCAAATCGCATTTGGAGACGTTTTAGACCAATTTGTGATTTTCGAAAAAACTTATCAACATAAAAACACCAAATCGCATTTGGAGACGTTTTAGACCATCAAAGTGCTTAAAATCACATTATAAACCGTTTTAGACCATTTTGAGAATTTCGATAACACTTTTCACACAAAAACATCAAAGAGCACAAAATAGCTTAATATCGTATTTAAAAACGTTTTAGACCATTTTGAGCATTTCGACAAAACTTTTTCACACAAAACACCAAAGTGCTTAGAATAGCTTCAAATCGCATTTGGAGACGTTTTAGACCAATTTGTGCATTTCGATGAAACTTGATTACACAAAAACATCAAAGTGCTTAAAATCACATTATAAACCGTTTTAGACCATTTTGAGAATTTCGATAACACTTTTCACACAAAAACATCAAAGAGCACAAAATAGCTTAATATCGTATTTAAAAACGTTTTAGACCATTTTGAGCATTTCGACAAAACTTTTTCACACAAAACACCAAAGTGCTTAGAATAGCTTCAAATCGCATTTGGAGACGTTTTAGACCAATTTGTGCATTTCGATGAAACTTGATTACACAAAAACATCAAAGTGCTTAAAATCACATTATAAACCGTTTTAGACCATTTTGAGCATTTCGATAACACTTTTCACACAAAAACATCAAAGAGCCCAAAATAGCTTAATATCGTATTTAAAAACGTTTTAGACCATTTTGAGCATTTAGACAAAACTTTTTCACACAAAACACCAAAGTGCTTAGAATAGCTTCAAATCGCATTTGGAGACGTTTTAGACCATTTTGTGCATTTCGATGAAACTTGGTTACACAAAAACATCAAAGTGCTTAAAATCACATTATAAATCGTTTTAGACCATTTTGAGCATTTCGACAAAACTTTTTCACACAAAATACCAAAGTGCTTAGAATAGCTTCAAATCGCATTTGGAGACGTTTTAGACCATTTTGTGATTTTCGAAAAAACTTTTTAACATAAAAACACCAAAGTGCTTAGAATAGCTTCAAATCACATTTGGAGACATTTTAGACCATTTTGTGATTTTCGAAAAAACTTGTTAACATAAAAACACGAAAGTGCTTAGAATAGCTTCAAATCGCATTTGGAAACGTTTTAGACCATTTTGTGATTTTCGAAAAAACTTGTTAACATAAAAACACGAAAGTGCTTAGAATCACATTATAAACCGTTTTAGACCATTTTGAGCATTTCGATAACAATTTTCACACAAAAACATCAAAGAGCACAAAATAGCTTAATATCGTATTTAAAAATGTTTTAGACCATTTTGAGCATTTAGATAAAACTTTTTCACACAAAACACCAAAGTGCTTAGAATAGCTTCAAATCGCATTTGGAGACGTTTTAGACCATTTTGTGATTTTTGAAAAAACTTGTTAACATAAAAACACGAAAGTGCTTAGAATAGCTTCAAATCGCATTTGGAAACGTTTTAGACCATTTTGTGATTTTCGAAAAAAATTGTTAACATAAAAACACCAAAGTGTTTAGAATAGCTTCAAATCGCATTTGGAGACGTTTTAGACCAATTTGTGATTTTCGAAAAAACTTATCAACATAAAAACACCAAAGGGTTTAGAATAGCTTCAAATCGCATTTGGAGACGTTTTAGACCATTTTGTGATTTTGAAAAAAATTGTTAACATAAAAACACCAAAGTGTTTAGAATAGCTTCAAATCACATTTGGAGACGTTTTAGACCAATTTGTGATTTTCGAAAAAACTTATCAACATAAAAACACCAAAGGGTTTAGAATAGCTTCAAATCGCATTTGGAGACGTTTTAGACCATTTTGTGATTTTCGAAAAAACTTGTTAACATAAAAACACGAAAGTGCTTAGAATAGCTTCAAATCGCATTTGGAAACGTTTTAGACCATTTTGTGATTTTCGAAAAAACTTGTTAACATAAAAACATGAAAGTGCTTAGAATAGCTTCAAATCGTATTTGGAGACGTTTTAGACCATTTTGTGATTTTCGAAAAAACTTGTTAACATAAAAACACCAATGTGCTTAGAATAGCTTCAAATCGCATTTTGAGACGTTTTAGACCATTTTGTGCATTTCGATGAAACTTGGTTACACAAAAACATCAAAGTGCTTAAAATCACATTATAAACCATTTTAGACCATTTTGAGCATTTCGATAACACTTTTCACACAAAAACATCAAAGAGCACAAAATAGCTTAATATCGTATTTAAAAACGTTTTAGACCATTTTGAGCATTTCGACAAAACTTTTTCACACAAAACACCAAAGTGCTTAGAATAGCTTCAAATCGCATTTGGAGACGTTTTAGACCATTTTGTGATTTTCGAAAAAACTTGTTAACATAAAAACATCAAAGTGTACAGAATAACTTCAAATCGCATTTGGAGACCGTTTTAGGCCAATTTGTGATTTTCGAAAAAACTTGTTAACCTAAAAATACCAAAGTGTTTAGAATAGCTTCAAATCGCATTTGGAGACGTTTTAGACCATTTTGTGATTTTCGAAAAAACTTGTTAACATAAAAACACCAAAGTGCTTCAAATCGCATTTGGAGACATTTTAGACCAATTTGTGATTTTTGAAAAAACTTGTTAACATAAAAACACCAAAGTGCTTACAATAGCTTCAAATCGTATTTGGAGACGTTTTAGACCATTTTGTGATTTTCGAAAAAACTTGTTAACATAAAAACACCAAAGTACTTAGAATAGCTTCAAATCGCATTTGGAGACGTTTTAGACCATTTTATGCATTTCGATGAAACTTGGTTACACAAAAACATCAATGTGCTTAAAATCACATTATAATCCGTTTTAGACCATTTTGAGCATTTCGATAACACTTTTCACACAAAAACATCAAAGAGCACAAAATAGCTTAATATCGTATTTAAAAACGTTTTAGACCATTTTGAGCATTTAGATAAAATTTTTCACACAAAACACCAAAGTGCTTAGAATAGCTTCAAATCGCATTTGGAGACGGTTTAGACCATTTTGTGATTTTGAAAAAACTTGTTAACATAAAAACACCAAAGTGCTTAGAATAGCTTCAAATCGCATTTGGAGACGTTTTAGACCATTTTGTGATTTTCGAAAAAACTTGTTAACATAAAAACACCAAAGTGCTTAGAATAGCTTCAAATCGTATTTGGAGACGTTTTAGACCATTTTGAGATTTTCGAAAAAACTTGGTTACACAAAAACATCAAAGTGCTTAAAATCACATTATAAACCGTTTTAGACCATTTTGAACATTTCGATAACACTTTTCACACAAAAACATCAAAGAGCACTAAATAGCTTAATATCGTATTTAAAAACGTTTTAGACCATTTTGAGCATTTCGACAAAACTTTTTCACACAAAACACCAAAGTGCTTAGAATAGCTTCAAATCGCATTTGGAGACGTTTTAGACCAATTTGTGCATTTCGATGAAACTTGATTACACAAAAACATCAACGTGCTTAAAATCACATTATAAACCGTTTTAGACCATTTTGAGCATTTCGATAACACTTTTCACACAAAAACATCAAAGAGCACAAAATAGCTTAATATCGTATTTAAAAACGTTTTAGACCATTTTGAGCATTTAGACAAAACTTTTTCACACAAAACACCAAAGTGCTTAGAATAGCTTCAAATCGCATTTGGAGACGTTTTAGACCATTTTGTGCATTTCGATGAAACTTGGTTACACAAAAACATCAAAGTGCTTAAAATCACATTATAAATCGTTTTAGACCATTTTGAGCATTTCGACAAAACTTTTTCACACAAAATACCAAAGTGCTTAGAATAGCTTCAAATCGCATTTGGAGACGTTTTAGACCATTTTGTGATTTTCGAAAAAACTTTTTAACATAAAAACACCAAAGTGCTTAGAATAGCTTCAAATCACATTTGGAGACATTTTAGACCATTTTGTGATTTTCGAAAAAACTTGTTAACATAAAAACACGAAAGTGCTTAGAATAGCTTCAAATCGCATTTGGAAACGTTTTAGACCATTTTGTGATTTTCGAAAAAACTTGTTAACATAAAAACACGAAAGTGCTTAGAATCACATTATAAACCGTTTTAGACCATTTTGAGCATTTCGATAACAATTTTCACACAAAAACATCAAAGAGCACAAAATAGCTTAATATCGTATTTAAAAATGTTTTAGACCATTTTGAGCATTTAGATAAAACTTTTTCACACAAAACACCAAAGTGCTTAGAATAGCTTCAAATCGCATTTGGAGACGTTTTAGACCATTTTGTGATTTTCGAAAAAACTTGTTAACATAAAAACACGAAAGTGCTTAGAATAGCTTCAAATCGCATTTGGAAACGTTTTAGACCATTTTGTGATTTTCGAAAAAAATTGTTAACATAAAAACACCAAAGTGTTTAGAATAGCTTCAAATCGCATTTGGAGACGTTTTAGACCAATTTGTGATTTTCGAAAAAACTTATCAACATAAAAACACCAAAGGGTTTAGAATAGCTTCAAATCGCATTTGGAGACGTTTTAGACCATTTTGTGATTTTCGAAAAAACTTGTTAACATAAAAACACGAAAGTGCTTAGAATAGCTTCAAATCGCATTTGGAAACGTTTTAGACCATTTTGTGATTTTCGAAAAAACTTGTTAACATAAAAACATGAAAGTGCTTAGAATAGCTTCAAATCGTATTTGGAGACGTTTTAGACCATTTTGTGATTTTCGAAAAAACTTGTTAACATAAAAACACCAATGTGCTTAGAATAGCTTCAAATCGCATTTTGAGACGTTTTAGACCATTTTGTGCATTTCGATGAAACTTGGTTACACAAAAACATCAAAGTGCTTAAAATCACATTATAAACCATTTTAGACCATTTTGAGCATTTCGATAACACTTTTCACACAAAAACATCAAAGAGCACAAAATAGCTTAATATCGTATTTAAAAACGTTTTAGACCATTTTGAGCATTTCGACAAAACTTTTTCACACAAAACACCAAAGTGCTTAGAATAGCTTCAAATCGCATTTGGAGACGTTTTAGACCATTTTGTGATTTTCGAAAAAACTTGTTAACATAAAAACATCAAAGTGTACAGAATAACTTCAAATCGCATTTGGAGACCGTTTTAGGCCAATTTGTGATTTTCGAAAAAACTTGTTAACCTAAAAATACCAAAGTGTTTAGAATAGCTTCAAATCGCATTTGGAGACGTTTTAGACCATTTTGTGATTTTCGAAAAAACTTGTTAACATAAAAACACCAAAGTGCTTCAAATCGCATTTGGAGACATTTTAGACCAATTTGTGATTTTTGAAAAAACTTGTTAACATAAAAACACCAAAGTGCTTACAATAGCTTCAAATCGTATTTGGAGACGTTTTAGACCATTTTGTGATTTTCGAAAAAACTTGTTAACATAAAAACACCAAAGTACTTAGAATAGCTTCAAATCGCATTTGGAGACGTTTTAGACCATTTTATGCATTTCGATGAAACTTGGTTACACAAAAACATCAATGTGCTTAAAATCACATTATAATCCGTTTTAGACCATTTTGAGCATTTCGATAACACTTTTCACACAAAAACATCAAAGAGCACAAAATAGCTTAATATCGTATTTAAAAACGTTTTAGACCATTTTGAGCATTTAGACAAAACTTTTTCACACAAAACACCAAAGTGTTTAGAATAGCTTCAAATCGCATTTGGAGACGTTTTAGACCATTTTGTGATTTTCGAAAAAACTTGTTAACATAAAAACACCAAAGTGCTTCAAATCGCATTTGAGACATTTTAGACCAATTTGTGATTTTTGAAAAAACTTGTTAACATAAAAACACCAAAGTGCTTACAATAGCTTCAAATCGTATTTGGAGACGTTTTAGACCATTTTGTGATTTTCGAAAAAACTTGTTAACATAAAAACACCAGAGTACTTAGAATAGCTTCAAATCGCATTTGGAGACGTTTTAGACCATTTTATGCATTTCGATGAAACTTGGTTACACAAAAACATCAAAGTGCTTAAAATCACATTATAATCCGTTTTAGACCATTTTGAGCATTTCGATAACACTTTTCACACAAAAACATCAAAGAGCACAAAATAGCTTAATATCGTATTTAAAAACTTTTTAGACCATTTTGAGCATTTCGACAAAACTTTTTCACACAAAACACCAAAGTGCTTAGAATAGCTTCAAATCGCATTTGGAGACGTTTTAGACCATTTTGTGATTTTCGAAAAAAATTGTTAACATAAAAACATCAAAGTGTACAGAATAGCTTCAAATCGCATTTGGAGACCGTTTTAGGCCAATTTGTGATTTTCGAAAAAACTTGTTAACCTAAAAATACCAAAGTGTTTAGAATAGCTTCAAATCGCATTTGGAGACGTTTTAGACCATTTTGTGATTTTCGAAAAAACTTGTTAACATAAAAACACCAAAGTGCTTAGAATAGCTTCAAATCGCATTTGGAGACATTTTAGACCAATTTGTGATTTTCGAAAAAACTTATCAACATAAAAACACCAAAGGGTTTAGAATATCTTCAAATCGCATTTGGAGACGTTTTAGACCATTTTGTGATTTTCGAAAAAACTTGTTAACATAAAAACACCAAAGTGCTTAGAATAGCTTCAAATCGCATTTGGAGACGTTTTAGACCAATTTGTGATTTTCGAAAAAACTTATCAACATAAAAACACCAAAGGGTTTAGAATAGCTTCATTTGGAGACGTTTTAGACCATTTTGTGATTTTGAAAAAACTTGTTAACATAAAAACACCAAAGTGCTTAGAATAGCTTCAAATCGCATTTGGAGACGTTTTAGACCATTTTGTGATTTTCGAAAAAACTTGTTAACATAAAAACACCAAAGTGCTTAGAATAGCTTCAAATCGTATTTGGAGACGTTTTAGACCATTTTGAGATTTTCGAAAAAACTTGGTTACACAAAAACATCAAAGTGCTTAAAATCACATTATAAACCGTTTTAGACCATTTTGAGCATTTCGATAACACTTTTCACACAAAAACATCAAAGACACAAAATAGCTTAATATCGTATTTAAAAACGTTTTAGACCATTTTGAGCATTTCGACAAAACTTTTTCACACAAAACACCAAAGTGCTTAGAATAGCTTCAAATCGCATTTGGAGACGTTTTAGACCAATTTGTGATTTTTGAAAAAACTTGTTAACATAAAAACACCAAAATGCTTAGAATAGCTTCAAATCACATTTGGAGACGTTTTAGACCATTTTGTGATTTTCGAAAAAACTTGTTAACATAAAAACACGAAAGTGCATAGAATAGCTTCAAATCGCCTTTGGAAACGTTTTAGACCATTTTGTGATTTTCGAAAAAACTTTTTAACATAAAAACACGAAAGTGCTTAGAATCACATTATAAACCGTTTTAGACCATTTTGAGCATTTCGATAACAATTCTCACACAAAAACATCAAAGAGCACAAAATAGCTTAATATCGTATTTAAAAATGTTTTAGACCATTTTGAGCATTTAGATAAAACTTTTTCACACAAAACACCAAAGTGCTTAGAATAGCTTCAAATCGCATTTGGAGACGTTTTAGACCATTTTGTGATTTTTGAAAAAACTTGTTAACATAAAAACACCAAAGTGCTTAGAATAGCTTCAAATCACATTTGGAGATGTTTTAGACCATTTTGTGATTTTTGAAAAAACTTGTTAACATAAAAACACGAAAGTGCTTAGAATAGCTTCAAATCGCATTTGGAAACGTTTTAGACCATTTTGTGATTTTCGAAAAAGATTGTTAACATAAAAACACCAATGTGCTTAGAATCACATTATAAACCGTTTTAGACCATTTTGAGCATTTCGATAACAATTTTCACACAAAAACATCAAAGAGCACAAAATAGCTTAATATCGTATTTATAAATGTTTTAGACCATTTTGAGCATTTCGACAAAACTTTTTCACACAAAACACCAAAGAGCTTAGAATAGCTTCAAATCGCATTTGGAGACGTTTTTTTATACCATTTTGTGATTTCGATGAAACTTGATTACACAAAAACATCAAAGTGCTTAAAATCACATTATAAACCGTTTTAGACCATTTTGAGCATTTCGATAACACTTTTCACACAAAAACATCAAAGAGCACAAAATAGCTTAATATCGTATTTAAAAACGTTTTAGACCATTTTGAGCATTTAGACAAAACTTTTTCACACAAAACACCAAAGTGCTTAGAATAGCTTCAAATCGCATTTGGAGACGTTTTAGAACATTTTGTGTTTTTTGAAAAAAACTGTTAACATAAAAACACCAAAGTGCTTAGAATAGCTTCAAATCGCATTTGGAGACGTTTTAGAACATTTTGTGTTCTTCGAAAAAACCTGTTAACATAAAAACACCAAAGTGCTTAGAATAGCTTCAAATCGCATTTGGAGACGTTTTAGACCATTTTGTGATTTTTGAAAAAACTTGTTAACATAAAAACACCAAAGTGCTTAGAATAGCTTTAAATCACATTTGGAGACGTTTTAGACCATTTTGTTATTTTCGAAAAAACTTGTTAACATAAAAACACGAAAGTGCTTAGAATAGCTTCAAATCGCATTTGGAAACGTTTTAGACCATTTTGTGATTTTCGAAAAAGATTGTTAACATAAAAACACCAAAGTGCTTAGAATCACAATATAAACCGTTTTAGACCATTTTGAGCATTTCGATAACAATTTTCACACAAAAACATCAAAGAGCACAAAATAGCTTAACATCGTATTTATAAATGTTTTAGACCATTTTGAGAATTTCGACAAAACTTTTTCACACAAAACACCAAAGTGCTTAGAATAGCTTCAAATCGCATTTGGAGACGTTTTTTATACCATTTTGTGATTTCGATGAAACTTGATTACACAAAAACATCAAAGTGCTTAAAATCACATTATAAACCGTTTTAGACCATTTTGAGCATTTCGATAACACTTTTCACACAAAAACATCAAAGAGCACAAAATAGCTTAATATCGTATTTAAAAACGTTTTAGACCATTTTGAGCATTTAGACAAAACTTTTTCACACAAAACACCAAAGTGCTTAGAATAGCTTCAAATCGCATTTGGAGACGTTTTAGACCATTTTGAGATTTTCGAAAAAACTTGGTTACACAAAAACATCAAAGTGCTTAAAATCACATTATAAACCGTTTTAGACCATTTTGAGCATTTCGATAACACTTTTCACACAAAAACATCAAAGAGCACAAAATAGCTTAATATCGTATTTAAAAACGTTTTAGACCATTTTGAGAATTTAGACAAAACTTTTTCACACAAAACACCAAAGTGCTTAGAATAGCTTCAAATCGCATTTGGAGACGTTTTAGAACATTTTGTGTTCTTCGAAAAAACCTGTTAACATAAAAACTCCAAAGTGCTTAGAATAGCTTCAAATCGCATTTTGAGACGTTTTAGACCATTTTGTGATTTTTGAAAAAACTTGTTAACATAAAAACACCAAAGTGCTTAGAATAGCTTCAAATCACATTTGGAGACGTTTTAGACCATTTTGTGATTTTCGAAAAAACTTGTTAACATAAAAACACGAAAGTGCTTAGAATAGCTTCAAATCGCATTTGGAAACGTTTTAGACCATTTTGTGATTTTCGAAAAAACTTGTTAACATAAAAACACGAAAGTGCTTAGAATAGCTTCAAATCGCATTTGGAAACGTTTTAGACCATTTTGTGATTTTCGAAAAAAATTGTTAACATAAAAACACCAAAGTGTTTAGAATAGCTTCAAATCGCATTTGGAGACGTTTTAGACCAATTTGTGATTTTCGAAAAAACTTATCTACATAAAAACACCAAAGGGTTTAGAATAGCTTCAAATCGCATTTGGAGACGTTTTAGACCATTTTGTGATTTTCGAAAAAACTTGTTAACATAAAAACACGAAAGTGCTTAGAATACATTATAAATCGTTTTAGACCATTTTGAGCATTTCGACAAAACTTTTTCACACAAAATACCAAAGTGCTTAGAATAGCTTCAAATCGCATTTGGAGACGTTTTAGACCATTTTGTGATTTTCGAAAAAACTTTTTAACATAAAAACACCAAAGTGCTTAGAATAGCTTCAAATCACATTTGGAGACGTTTTAGACCATAAGTGCTTAGAATCACATTATAAACCGTTTTAGACCATTTTGAGCATTTCGATAACAATTTTCACACAAAAACATCAAAGAGCACAAAATAGCTTAATATCGTATTTAAAAATGTTTTAGACCATTTTGAGCATTTAGATAAAACTTTTTCACACAAAACACCAAAGTGCATAGAATAGCTTCAAATCGCATTTGGAGACGTTTTAGACCATTTTGTGATTTTTGAAAAAACTTGTTAACATAAAAACACCAAAGTGCTTAGAATAGCTTCAAATCACATTTGGAGACGTTTTAGACCATTTTGTGATTTTCGAAAAAACTTGTTAACATAAAAACACGAAAGTGCTTAGAATAGCTTCAAATCGCATTTGGAAACGTTTTAGACCATTTAGTGATTTTCGAAAAAACTTGTTAACATAAAAACACGAAAGTGCTTAGAATAGCTTCAAATCGCATTTGGAAACGTTTTAGACCATTTTGTGATTTTCGAAAAAAATTGTTAACATAAAAACACCAAAGTGTTTAGAATAGCTTCAAATCACATTTGGAGACGTTTTAGACCAATTTGTGATTTTCGAAAAAACTTATCAACATAAAAACACCAAAGGGTTTAGAATAGCTTCAAATCGCATTTGGAGACGTTTTAGACCATTTTGTGATTTTCGAAAAAACTTGTTAACATAAAAACACGAAAGTGCTTAGAATAGCTTCAAATCGCATTTGGAAACGTTTTAGACCATTTTGTGATTTTCGAAAAAACTTGTTAACATAAAAACATGAAAGTGCTTAGAATAGCTTCAAATCGTATTTGGAGACGTTTTAGACCATTTTGTGATTTTCGAAAAAACTTGTTAACATAAAAACACCAATGTGCTTAGAATAGCTTCAAATCGCATTTTGAGACGTTCTAGACCATTTTGTGCATTTCGATGAAACTTGGTTACACAAAAACATCAAAGTGCTTAAAATCACATTATAAACCATTTTAGACCATTTTGAGCATTTCGATAACACTTTTCACACAAAAACATCAAAGAGCACAAAATAGCTTAATATCGTATTTAAAAACGTTTTAGACCATTTTGAGCATTTCGACAAAACTTTTTCACACAAAACACCAAAGTGCTTAGAATAGCTTCAAATCGCATTTGGAGACGTTTTAGACCATTTTGTGATTTTCGAAAAAACTTGTTAACATAAAAACATCAAAGTGTACAGAATAACTTCAAATCGCATTTGGAGACCGTTTTAGGCCAATTTGTGATTTTCGAAAAAACATGTTAACCTAAAAATACCAAAGTGTTTAGAATAGCTTCAAATCGCATTTGGAGACGTTTTAGACCATTTTGTGATTTTCGACAAAACTTGTTAACATAAAAACACCAAAGTGCTTCAAATCGCATTTGGAGACATTTTAGACCAATTTGTGATTTTTGAAAAAACTTGTTAACATAAAAACACCAAAGTGCTTACAATAGCTTCAAATCGTATTTGGAGACGTTTTAGACCATTTTGTGATTTTCGAAAAAACTTGTTAACATAAAAACACCAAAGTACTTAGAATAGCTTCAAATCGCATTTTGAGACGTTTTAGACCATTTTATGCATTTCGATGAAACTTGGTTACACAAAAACATCAATGTGCTTAAATTCACATTATAATCCGTTTTAGACCATTTTGAGCATTTCGATAACACTTTTCACACAAAAACATCAAAGAGCACAAAATAGCTTAATATCGTATTTAAAAACGTTTTAGACCATTTTGAGCATTTAGACAAAACTTTTTCACACAAAACACCAAAGTGTTTAGAATAGCTTCAAATCGCATTTGGAGACGTTTTAGACCATTTTGTGATTTTCGAAAAAACTTGTTAACATAAAAACACCAAAGTGCTTCAAATCGCATTTGAGACATTTTAGACCAATTTGTGATTTTTGAAAAAACTTGTTAACATAAAAACACCAAAGTGCTTACAATAGCTTCAAATCGTATTTGGAGACGTTTTAGACCATTTTGTGATTTTCGAAAAAACTTGTTAACATAAAAACACCAGAGTACTTAGAATAGCTTCAAATCGCATTTGGAGACGTTTTAGACCATTTTATGCATTTCGATGAAACTTGGTTACACAAAAACATCAAAGTGCTTAAAATCACATTATAATCCGTTTTAGACCATTTTGAGCATTTCGATAACACTTTTCACACAAAAACATCAAAGAGCACAAAATAGCTTAATATCGTATTTAAAAACTTTTTAGACCATTTTGAGCATTTCGACAAAACTTTTTCACACAAAACACCAAAGTGCTTAGAATAGCTTCAAATCGCATTTGGAGACGTTTTAGACCATTTTGTGATTTTCGAAAAAAATTGTTAACATAAAAACATCAAAGTGTACAGAATAGCTTCAAATCGCATTTGGAGACCGTTTTAGGCCAATTTGTGATTTTCGAAAAAACTTGTTAACCTAAAAATACCAAAGTGTTTAGAATAGCTTCAAATCGCATTTGGAGACGTTTTAGACCATTTTGTGATTTTCGAAAAAACTTGTTAACATAAAAACACCAAAGTGCTTAGAATAGCTTCAAATCGCATTTGGAGACATTTTAGACCAATTTGTGATTTTCGAAAAAACTTATCAACATAAAAACACCAAAGGGTTTAGAATATCTTCAAATCGCATTTGGAGACGTTTTAGACCATTTTGTGATTTTCGAAAAAACTTGTTAACATAAAAACACCAAAGTGCTTAGAATAGCTTCAAATCGCATTTGGAGACGTTTTAGACCAATTTGTGATTTTCGAAAAAACTTATCAACATAAAAACACCAAAGGGTTTAGAATAGCTTCATTTGGAGACGTTTTAGACCATTTTGTGATTTTGAAAAAACTTGTTAACATAAAAACACCAAAGTGCTTAGAATAGCTTCAAATCGCATTTGGAGACGTTTTAGACCATTTTGTGATTTTCGAAAAAACTTGTTAACATAAAAACACCAAAGTGCTTAGAATAGCTTCAAATCGTATTTGGAGACGTTTTAGACCATTTTGAGATTTTCGAAAAAACTTGGTTACACAAAAACATCAAAGTGCTTAAAATCACATTATAAACCGTTTTAGACCATTTTGAACATTTCGATAACACTTTTCACACAAAAACATCAAAGAGCACAAAATAGCTTAATATCGTATTTAAAAACGTTTTAGACCATTTTGAGCATTTCGACAAAACTTTTTCACACAAAACACCAAAGTGCTTAGAATAGCTTCAAATCGCATTTGGAGACGTTTTAGACCAATTTGTGATTTTCGAAAAAACTTTTTAACATAAAAACACCAAAGTGCTTAGAATAGCTTCAAATCACATTTGGAAACGTTTTAGACCATTTTGTGATTTTCGAAAAAACTTGTTAACATAAAAACACGAAAGTGCTTAGAATAGCTTCAAATCGCATTTGGAAACGTTTTAGACCATTTTGTGATTTTCGAAAAAAATTGTTAACATAAAAACACCAAAGTGCTTAGAATCACATTATAAACCGTTTTAGACCATTTTGAGCATTTCGATAACAATTTTCACACAAAAACATCAAAGAGCACAAAATAGCTTAATATCGTATTTAAAAATGTTTTAGACCATTTTGAGCATTTAGATAAAACTTTTTCACACAAAACACCAAAGTGCTTAGAATAGCTTCAAATCGCATTTGGAGACGTTTTAGACCATTTTGTGATTTTTGAAAAAACTTGTTAACATAAAAACACCAAAGTGTTAGAATAGCTTCAAATCACATTTGGAGACGTTTCAGACCATTTTGTGATTTTCGAAAAAACTTGTTAACATAAAAACACGAAAGTGCTTAGAATAGCTTCAAATCGAATTTGGAAACGTTTTAGACCATTTTGTGATTTTCGAAAAAACTTGTTAACATAAAAACACGAAAGTGCTTAGAATAGCTTCAAATCGCATTTGGAAACGTTTTAGACCATTTTGTGATTTTCGAAAAAAATTGTTAACATAAAAACACCAAAGTGTTTAGAATAGCTTCAAATCGCATTTGGAGACGTTTTAGACCAATTTGTGATTTTCGAAAAAACTTATCAACATAAAAACACCAAATCGCATTTGGAGACGTTTTAGACCATTTTGTGATTTTGAAAAAACTTGTTAACATAAAAACACCAAAGTGCTTAGAAAAGCTTCAAATCGCATTTGGAGACGTTTTAGACCATTTTGTGATTTTCGAAAAAACTTGTTAACATAAAAACACCAAAGTGCTTAGAATAGCTTCAAATCGTATTTGGAGACGTTTTAGACCATTTTGAGATTTTCGAAAAAACTTGGTTACACAAAAACATCAAAGTGCTTAAAATCACATTATAAACCGTTTTAGACCATTTTGAGAATTTCGATAACACTTTTCACACAAAAACATCAAAGAGCACAAAATAGCTTAATATCGTATTTAAAAACGTTTTAGACCATTTTGAGCATTTCGACAAAACTTTTTCACACAAAACACCAAAGTGCTTAGAATAGCTTCAAATCGCATTTGGAGACGTTTTAGACCAATTTGTGCATTTCGATGAAACTTGATTACACAAAAACATCAAAGTGCTTAAAATCACATTATAAACCGTTTTAGACCATTTTGAGCATTTCGATAACACTTTTCACACAAAAACATCAAAGAGCACAAAATAGCTTAATATCGTATTTAAAAACGTTTTAGACCATTTTGAGCATTTAGACAAAACTTTTTCACACAAAACACCAAAGTGCTTAGAATAGCTTCAAATCGCATTTGGAGACGTTTTAGACCATTTTGTGCATTTCGATGAAACTTGGTTACACAAAAACATCAAAGTGCTTAAAATCACATTATAAATCGTTTTAGACCATTTTGAGCATTTCGACAAAACTTTTTCACACAAAATACCAAAGTGCTTAGAATAGCTTCAAATCGCATTTGGAGACGTTTTAGACCATTTTGTGATTTTCGAAAAAACTTTTTAACATAAAAACACCAAAGTGCTTAGAATAGCTTCAAATCACATTTGGAGACATTTTAGACCATAAGTGCTTAGAATCACATTATAAACCGTTTTAGACCATTTTGAGCATTTCGATAACAATTTTCACACAAAAACATCAAAGAGCACAAAATAGCTTAATATCGTATTTAAAAATGTTTTAGACCATTTTGAGCATTTAGATAAAACTTTTTCACACAAAACACCAAAGTGCTTAGAATAGCTTCAAATCGCATTTGGAGACGTTTTAGACCAATTTGTGATTTTTGAAAAAACTTGTTAACATAAAAACACCAAAGTGCTTAGAATAGCTTCAAATCACATTTGGAGACGTTTTAGACCATTTTGTGATTTTGAACAAACTTGTTAACATAAAAACACCAAAGTGCTTAGAATAGCTTCAAATCGTATTTGGAGACGTTTTAGACCATTTTGAGATTTTCGAAAAAACTTGGTTACACAAAAACATCAAAGTGCTTAAAATCACATTATAAACCGTTTTAGACCATTTTGAGCATTTCGATAACACTTTTCACACAAAAACATCAAAGAGCACAAAATAGCTTAATATCGTATTTAAAAACGTTTTAGACCATTTTGAGCATTTCGACTAAACTTTTTCACACAAAACACCAAAGTGCTTAGAATAGCTTCAAATCGCATTTGGAGACGTTTTAGACCAATTTGTGCATTTCGATGAAACTTGATTACACAAAAACATCAAAGTGCTTAAAATCACATTATAAACCGTTTTAGACCATTTTGAGCATTTCGATAACACTTTTCACACAAAAACATCAAAGAGCACAAAATAGCTTAATATCGTATTTAAAAACGTTTTAGACCATTTTGAGCATTTAGACAAAACTTTTTCACACAAAACACCAAAGTGCTTAGAATAGCTTCAAATCGCATTTGGAGACGTTTTAGACCATTTTGTGCATTTCGATGAAACTTGATTACACAAAAACATCAACGTGCTTAAAATCACATTATAAACCGTTTTAGACCATTTTGAGCATTTCGATAACACTTTTCACACAAAAACATCAAAGAGCACAAAATAGCTTAATATCGTATTTAAAAACGTTTTAGACCATTTTGAGCATTTAGACAAAACTTTTTCACACAAAACACCAAAGTGCTTAGAATAGCTTCAAATCGCATTTGGAGACGTTTTAGACCATTTTGTGCATTTCGATGAAACTTGGTTACACAAAAACATCAAAGTGCTTAAAATCACATTATAAATCGTTTTAGACCATTTTGAGCATTTCGACAAAACTTTTTCACACAAAATACCAAAGGGCTTAGAATAGCTTCAAATCGCATTTGGAGACGTTTTAGACCATTTTGTGATTTTCGAAAAAACTTTTTAACATAAAAAGACCAAAGTGCTTAGAATAGCTTCAAATCACATTTGGAGACGTTTTAGACCATTTTGTGATTTTCGAAAAAACTTGTTAACATAAAAACACGAAAGTGCTTAGAATAGCTTCAAATCGCATTTGGAAACGTTTTAGACCATTTTGTGATTTTCGAAAAAAATTGTTAACATAAAAACACCAAAGTGCTTAGAATCACATTATAAACCGTTTTAGACCATTTTGAGCATTTCGATAACAATTTTCACACAAAAACATCAAAGAGCACAAAATAGCTTAATATCGTATTTAAAAATGTTTTAGACCATTTTGAGCATTTAGATAAAACTTTTTCACACAAAACACCAAAGTGCTTAGAATAGCTTCAAATCGCATTTGGAGACGTTTTAGACCATTTTGTGATTTTTGAAAAAACTTGTTAACATAAAAACACCAAAGTGCTTAGAATAGCTTCAAATCACATTTGGAGACGTTTTAGACCATTTTGTGATTTTCGAAAAAACTTATCAACATAAAAACACCAAAGGGTTTAGAATAGCTTCAAATCGCATTTGGAGACGTTTTAGACCATTTTGTGATTTTGAAAAAACTTGTTAACATAAAAACACCAAAGTGCTTAGAATAGCTTCAAATCGCATTTGGAGACGTTTTAGACTATTTTGTGATTTTCGAAAAAACTTGTTAACATAAAAACACCAAAGTGCTTAGAATAGCTTCAAATCGTATTTGGAGACGTTTTAGACCATTTTGAGATTTTCGAAAAAACTTGGTTACACAAAAACATCAAAGTGCTTAAAATCACATTATAAACCGTTTTAGACCATTTTGAGAATTTCGATAACACTTTTCACACAAAAACATCAAAGAGCACAAAATAGCTTAATATCGTATTTAAAAACGTTTTAGACCATTTTGAGCATTTCGACAAAACTTTTTCACACAAAACACCAAAGTGCTTAGAATAGCTTCAAATCGCATTTGGAGACGTTTTAGACCAAATTGTGCATTTCGATGAAACTTGATTACACAAAAACATCAAAGTGCTTAAAATCACATTATAAACCGTTTTAGACCATTTTGAGCATTTCGATAACACTTTTCACACAAAAACATCAAAGAGCACAAAATAGCTTAATATCGTATTTAAAAACGTTTTAGACCATTTTGAGCATTTAGACAAAACTTTTTCACACAAAACACCAAAGTGCTTAGAATAGCTTCAAATCGCATTTGGAGACGTTTTAGACCATTTTGTGCATTTCGATGAAACTTGGTTACACAAAAACATCAAAGTGCTTAAAATCACATTATAAATCGTTTTAGACCATTTTGAGCATTTCGACAAAACTTTTTCACACAAAATACCAAAGTGCTTAGAATAGCTTCAAATCGCATTTGGAGACGTTTTAGACCATTTTGTGATTTTCGAAAAAACTTTTTAACATAAAAACACCAAAGTGCTTAGAATAGCTTCAAATCACATTTGGAGACATTTTAGACCATAAGTGCTTAGAATCACATTATAAACCGTTTTAGACCATTTTGAGCATTTCGATAACAATTTTCACACAAAAACATCAAAGAGCACAAAATAGCTTAATATCGTATTTAAAAATGTTTTAGACCATTTTGAGCATTTAGATAAAACTTTTTCACACAAAACACCAAAGTGCTTAGAATAGCTTCAAATCGCATTTGGAGACGTTTTAGACCAATTTGTGATTTTTGAAAAAACTTGTTAACATAAAAACACCAAAGTGCTTAGAATAGCTTCAAATCACATTTGGAGACGTTTTAGACCATTTTGTGATTTTGAACAAACTTGTTAACATAAAAACACCAAAGTGCTTAGAATAGCTTCAAATCGTATTTGGAGACGTTTTAGACCATTTTGAGATTTTCGAAAAAACTTGGTTACACAAAAACATCAAAGTGCTTAAAATCACATTATAAACCGTTTTAGACCATTTTGAGCATTTCGATAACACTTTTCACAAAAAAACATCAAAGAGCACAAAATAGCTTAATATCGTATTTAAAAACGTTTTAGACCATTTTGAGCATCTCGACAAAACTTTTTCACACAAAACACCAAAGTGCTTAGAATAGCTTCAAATCGCATTTGGAGACGTTTTAGACCAATTTGTGCATTTCGATGAAACTTGATTACACAAAAACATCAAAGTGCTTAAAATCACATTATAAACCGTTTTAGACCATTTTGAGCATTTCGATAACACTTTTCACACAAAAACATCAAAGAGCACAAAATAGCTTAATATCGTATTTAAAAACGTTTTAGACCATTTTGAGCATTTAGACAAAACTTTTTCACACAAAACACCAAAGTGCTTAGAATGGCTTCAAATCGCATTTGGAGACGTTTTAGACCATTTTGTGCATTTCGATGAAACTTGGTTACACAAAAACATCAAAGTGCTTAAAATCACATTATAAATCGTTTTAGACCATTTTGAGCATTTCGACAAAACTTTTTCACACAAAATACCAAAGTGCTTAGAATAGCTTCAAATCGCATTTGGAGACGTTTTAGACCATTTTGTGATTTTCGAAAAAACTTTTTAACATAAAAACACCAAAGTGCTTAGAATAGCTTCAAATCACATTTGGAGACATTTTAGACCATTTTGTGATTTTCGAAAAAACTTGTTAACATAAAAACACGAAAGTGCTTAGAATAGCTTCAAATCGCATTTGGAAACGTTTTAGACCATTTTGTGATTTTCGAAAAAACTTGTTAACATAAAAACACGAAAGTGCTTAGAATAGCTTCAAATCGCATTTGGAAACGTTTTAGACCATTTTGTGATTTTCGAAAAAAATTGTTAACATAAAAACACTAAAGTGTTTAGAATAGCTTCAAATCGCATTTGGAGACGTTTTAGACCAATTTGTGATTTTCGAAAAAACTTATCAACATAAAAACACCAAAGGGTTTAGAATAGCTTCAAATCGCATTTGGAGACGTTTTAGACCATTTTGTGATTTTGAAAAAACTTGTTAACATAAAAACACCAAAGTGCTTAGAATAGCTTCAAATCGCATTTGGAGACGTTTTAGACCATTTTGTGATTTTCGAAAAAACTTGTTAACATAAAAACACCAAAGTGCTTAGAATAGCTTCAAATCGTATTTGGAGACGTTTTAGACCATTTTGAGATTTTCGAAAAAACTTGGTTACACAAAAACATCAAAGTGCTTAAAATCATATTATAAACCGTTTTAGACCATTTTGAGCATTTCGGTAACACTTTTTACACAAAAACATCAAAGAGCACAAAATAGCTTAATATCGTATTTAAAAACGTTTTAGACCATTTTGAGCATTTAGACAAAACTTTTTCACACAAAACACCAAAGTGCTTAGAATAGCTTCAAATCGCATTTGGAGACGTTTTAGACCATTTTGTGCATTTCGATGAAACTTGGTTACACAAAAACATCAAAGTGCTTAAAATCACATTATAAATCGTTTTAGACCATTTTGAGCATTTCGACAAAACTTTTTCACACAAAATACCAAAGTGCTTAGAATAGCTTCAAATCGCATTTGGAGACGTTTTAGACCATTTTGTGATTTTCGAAAAAACTTTTTAACATAAAAACACCAAAGTGCTTAGAATAGCTTCAAATCACATTTGGAGACGTTTTAGACCATAAGTGCTTAGAATCACATTATAAACCGTTTTAGACCATTTTGAGCATTTCGATAACAATTTTCACACAAAAACATCAAAGAGCACAAAATAGCTTAATATCGTATTTAAAAATGTTTTAGACCATTTTGAGCATTTAGATAAAACTTTTTCACACAAAACACCAAAGTGCTTAGAATAGCTTCAAATCGCATTTGGAGACGTTTTAGACCATTTTGTGATTTTTGAAGAAACTTGTTAACATAAAAACACCAAAGTGCTTAGAATAGCTTCAAATCACATTTGGAGACGTTTTAGACCATTTTGTGATTTTCGAAAAAACTTGTTAACATAAAAACACGAAAGTGCTTAGAATAGCTTCAAATCGCATTTGGAAACGTTTTAGACCATTTAGTGATTTTCGAAAAAACTTGTTAACATAAAAACACGAAAGTGCTTAGAATAGCTTCAAATCGCATTTGGAAACGTTTTAGACCATTTTGTGATTTTCGAAAAAAATTGTTAACATAAAAACACCAAAGTGTTTAGAATAGCTTCAAATCGCATTTGGAGACGTTTTAGACCAATTTGTGATTTTCGAAAAAACTTATCAACATAAAAACACCAAAGGGTTTAGAATAGCTTCAAATCGCATTTGGAGACGTTTTAGACCATTTTGTGATTTTCGAAAAAACTTGTTAACATAAAAACATGAAAGTGCTTAGAATAGCTTCAAATCGTATTTGGAGACGTTTTAGACCATTTTGTGATTTCGAAAAAACTTGTTAACATAAAAACACCAATGTGCTTAGAATAGCTTCAAATCGCATTTTGAGACGTTTTAGACCATTTTGTGCATTTCGATGAAACTTGGTTACACAAAAACATCAAAGTGCTTAAAATCACATTATAAACCATTTTAGACCATTTTGAGCATTTCGATAACACTTTTCACACAAAAACATCAAAGAGCACAAAATAGCTTAATATCGTATTTAAAAACGTTTTAGACCATTTTGAGCATTTCGACAAAACTTTTTCACACAAAACACCAAAGTGCTTAGAATAGCTTCAAATCGCATTTGGAGACGTTTTAGACCATTTTGTGATTTTCGAAAAAACTTGTTAACATAAAAACATCAAAGTGTACAGAATAACTTCAAATCGCATTTGGAGACCGTTTTAGGCCAATTTGTGATTTTCGAAAAAACTTGTTAACCTAAAAATACCAAAGTGTTTAGAATAGCTTCAAATCGCATTTGGAGACGTTTTAGAACATTTTGTGATTTTCGAAAAAACTTGTTAACATAAAAACACCAAAGTGCTTCAAATCGCATTTGGAGACATTTTAGACCAATTTGTGATTTTTGAAAAAACTTGTTAACATAAAAACACCAAAGTGCTTACAATAGCTTCAAATCGTATTTGGAGACGTTTTAGACCATTTTGTGATTTTCGAAAAAACTTGTTAACATAAAAACACCAAAGTACTTAGAATAGCTTCAAATCGCATTTGGAGACGTTTTAGACCATTTTATGCATTTCGATGAAACTTGGTTACACAAAAACATCAAAGTGCTTAAAATCACATTATAATCCGTTTTAGACCATTTTGAGCATTTCGATAACACTTTTCACACAAAAACATCAAAGAGCACAAAATAGCTTAATATCGTATTTAAAAACTTTTTAGACCATTTTGAGCATTTCGACAAAACTTTTTCACACAAAACACCAAAGTGCTTAGAATAGCTTCAAATCGCATTTGGAGACGTTTTAGACCATTTTGTGATTTTCGAAAAAAATTGTTAACATAAAAACACCAAAGTGCTTAGAATAGCTTCAAATCGTATTTGGAGACGTTTTAGACCATTTTGAGATTTTCGAAAAAACTTGGTTACACAAAAACATCAAAGTGCTTAAAATCACATTATAAACCGTTTTAGACCATTTTGAACATTTCGATAACACTTTTCACACAAAAACATCAAAGAGCACAAAATAGCTTAATATCGTATTTAAAAACGTTTTAGACCATTTTGAGCATTTCGACAAAACTTTTTCACACAAAACACCAAAGTGCTTAGAATAGCTTCAAATCGCATTTGGAGACGTTTTAGACCAATTTGTGCATTTCGATGAAACTTGATTACACAAAAACATCAACGTGCTTAAAATCACATTATAAACCGTTTTAGACCATTTTGAGCATTTCGATAACACTTTTCACACAAAAACATCAAAGAGCACAAAATAGCTTAATATCGTATTTAAAAACGTTTTAGACCATTTTGAGCATTTAGACAAAACTTTTTCACACAAAACACCAAAGTGCTTAGAATAGCTTCAAATCGCATTTGGAGACGTTTTAGACCATTTTGTGCATTTCGATGAAACTTGGTTACACAAAAACATCAAAGTGCTTAAAATCACATTATAAATCGTTTTAGACCATTTTGAGCATTTCGACAAAACTTTTTCACACCAAATACCAAAGGACTTAGAATAGCTTCAAATCGCATTTGGAGACGTTTTAGACCATTTTGTGATTTTCGAAAAAACTTTTTAACATAAAAACACCAAAGTGCTTAGAATAGCTTCAAATCACATTTGGAGACGTTTTAGACCATTTTGTGATTTTCGAAAAAACTTGTTAACATAAAAACACGAAAGTGCTTAGAATAGCTTCAAATCGCATTTGGAAACGTTTTAGACCATTTAGTGATTTTCGAAAAAACTTGTTAACATAAAAACACGAAAGTGCTTAGAATAGCTTCAAATCGCATTTGGAAACGTTTTAGACCATTTTGTGATTTTCGAAAAAAATTGTTAACATAAAAACACCAAAGTGTTTAGAATAGCTTCAAATCGCATTTGGAGACGTTTTAGACCAATTTGTGATTTTCGAAAAAACTTATCAACATAAAAACACCAAAGGGTTTAGAATAGCTTCAAATCGCATTTGGAGACGTTTTAGACCATTTTGTGATTTTCGAAAAAACTTGTTAACATAAAAACACGAAAGTGCTTAGAATAGCTTCAAATCGCATTTGGAAACGTTTTAGACCATTTTGTGATTTTCGAAAAAACTTGTTAACATAAAAACATGAAAGTGCTTAGAATAGCTTCAAATCGTATTTGGAGACGTTTTAGACCATTTTGTGATTTTCGAAAAAACTTGTTAACATAAAAACACCAATGTGCTTAGAATAGCTTCAAATCGCATTTTGAGACGTTTTAGACCATTTTGTGCATTTCGATGAAACTTGGTTACACAAAAACATCAAAGTGCTTAAAATCACATTATAAACCATTTTAGACCATTTTGAGCATTTCTATAACACTTTTCACACAAAAACATCAAAGAGCACAAAATAGCTTAATATCGTATTTAAAAACGTTTTAGACCATTTTGAGCATTTCGACAAAACTTTTTCACAAAAAACACCAAAGTGCTTAGAATAGCTTCAAATCGCATTTGGAGACGTTTTAGACCATTTTGTGATTTTCGAAAAAACTTGTTAACATAAAAACATCAAAGTGTACAGAATAACTTCAAATCGCATTTGGAGACCGTTTTAGGCCAATTTGTGATTTTCGAAAAAACTTGTTAACCTAAAAATACCAAAGTGTTTAGAATAGCTTCAAATCGCATTTGGAGACGTTTTAGAACATTTTGTGATTTTCGAAAAAACTTGTTAACATAAAAACACCAAAGTGCTTCAAATCGCATTTGGAGACATTTTAGACCAATTTGTGATTTTTGAAAAAACTTGTTAACATAAAAACACCAAAGTGCTTACAATAGCTTCAAATCGTATTTGGAGACGTTTTAGACCATTTTGTGATTTTCGAAAAAACTTGTTAACATAAAAACACCAAAGTACTTAGAATAGCTTCAAATCGCATTTGGAGACGTTTTAGACCATTTTATGCATTTCGATGAAACTTGGTTACACAAAAACATCAAAGTGCTTAAAATCACATTATAATCCGTTTTAGACCATTTTGAGCATTTCGATAACACTTTTCACACAAAAACATCAAAGAGCACAAAATAGCTTAATATCGTATTTAAAAACTTTTTAGACCATTTTGAGCATTTCGACAAAACTTTTTCACACAAAACACCAAAGTGCTTAGAATAGCTTCAAATCGCATTTGGAGACGTTTTAGACCATTTTGTGATTTTCGAAAAAAATTGTTAACATAAAAACATCAAAGTGTACAGAATAGCTTCAAATCGCATTTGGAGACCGTTTTAGGCCAATTTGTGATTTTCGAAAAAACTTGTTAACCTAAAAATACCAAAGTGTTTAGAATAGCTTCAAATCGCATTTGGAGACGTTTTAGACCATTTTGTGATTTTCGAAAAAACTTGTTAACATAAAAACACCAAAGTGCTTCAAATCGCATTTGAGACATTTTAGACCAATTTGTGATTTTTGAAAAAACTTGTTAACATAAAAACACCAAAGTGCTTACAATAGCTTCAAATCGTATTTGGCGACGTTTTAGACCATTTTGTGATTTTCGAAAAAACTTGTTAACATAAAAACACCAAAGTACTTAGAATAGCTTCAAATCGCATTTGGAGACGTTTTAGACCATTTTATGCATTTCGATGAAACTTGGTTACACAAAAACATCAAAGTGCTTAAAATCACATTATAATCCGTTTTAGACCATTTTGAGCATTTCGATAACACTTTTCACACAAAAACATCAAAGAGCACAAAATAGCTTAATATCGTATTTAAAAACGTTTTAGACCATTTTGAGCATTTAGACAAAACTTTTTCACACAAAACACCAAAGTGCTTAGAATAGCTTCAAATCGCATTTGGAGACGTTTTAGAACATTTTGTGTTTTTCGAAAAAAACTGTTAACATAAAAACACCAAAGTGCTTAGAATAGCTTCAAATCGCATTTGGAGACGTTTTAGAACATTTTGTGTTCTTCGAAAAAACCTGTTAACATAAAAACACCAAAGTGCTTAGAATAGCTTCAAATCGCATTTGGAGACGTTTTAGACCATTTTGTGATTTTTGAAAAAACTTGTTAACATAAAAACACCAAAGTTCTTAGAATAGCTTCAAATCACATTTGGAGACGTTTTAGACCATTTTGTGATTTTCGAAAAAACTTGTTAACATAAAAACACGAAAGTGGTTAGAATAGCTTCAAATCGCATTTGGAAACGTTTTAGACCATTTTGTGATTTTCGAAAAAGATTGTTAACATAAAAACACCAAAGTGCTTAGAATCACAATATAAACCGTTTTAGACCATTTTGAGCATTTCGATAACAATTTTCACACAAAAACATCAAAGAGCACAAAATAGCTTAATATCGTATTTAAAAATGTTTTAGACAATTTTGAGCATTTAGATAAAACTTTTTCACACAAAACACCAAAGTGCTTAGAATAGCTTCAAATCGCATTTGGAGACGGTTTAGACCATTTTGTGATTTTGAAAAAACTTGTTAACATAAAAACACCAAAGTGCTTAGAATAGCTTCAAATCTTATTTGGAGACGTTTTAGACCATTTTGAGATTTTCGAAAAAACTTGGTTACACAAAAACATCAAAGTGCTTAAAATCACATTATAAACCGTTTTAGACCATTTTGAACATTTCGATAACACTTTTCACACAAAAACATCAAAGAGCACAAAATAGCTTAATATCGTATTTAAAAACGTTTTAGACCATTTTGAGCATTTCGACAAAACTTTTTCACACAAAACACCAAAGTGCTTAGAATAGCTTCAAATCGCATTTGGAGACGTTTTAGACCAATTTGTGCATTTCGATGAAACTTGATTACACAAAAACATCAACGTGCTTAAAATCACATTATAAACCGTTTTAGACCATTTTGAGCATTTCGATAACACTTTTCACACAAAAACATCAAAGAGCACAAAATAGCTTAATATCGTATTTAAAAACGTTTTAGACCATTTTGAGCATTTAGACAAAACTTTTTCACACAAAACACCAAAGTGCTTAGAATAGCTTCAAATCGCATTTGGAGACGTTTTAGACCATTTTGTGCATTTCGATGAAACTTGGTTACACAAAAACATCAAAGTGCTTAAAATGACATTATAAATCGTTTTAGACCATTTTGAGCATTTCGACAAAACTTTTTCACACAAAATACCAAAGGGCTTAGAATAGCTTCAAATCGCATTTGGAGACGTTTTAGACCATTTTGTGATTTTCGAAAAAACTTTTTAACATAAAAACACCAAAGTGCTTAGAATAGCTTCAAATCACATTTGGAGACGTTTTAGACCATTTTGTGATTTTCGAAAAAACTTGTTAACATAAAAACACGAAAGTGCTTAGAATAGCTTCAAATCGCATTTGGAAACGTTTTAGACCATTTTGTGATTTTCGAAAAAAATTGTTAACATAAAAACACCAAAGTGCTTAGAATCACATTATAAACCGTTTTAGACCATTTTGAGCATTTCGATAACAATTTTCACACAAAAACATCAAAGAGCACAAAATAGCTTAATATCGTATTTAAAAATGTTTTAGACCATTTTGAGCATTTAGATAAAATTTTTCACACAAAACACCAAAGTGCTTAGAATAGCTTCAAATCGCATTTGGAGACGGTTTAGACCATTTTGTGATTTTGAAAAAACTTGTTAACATAAAAACACCAAAGTGCTTAGAATAGCTTCAAATCGCATTTGGAGACGTTTTAGACCATTTTGTGATTTTCGAAAAAACTTGTTAACATAAAAACACCAAAGTGCTTAGAATAGCTTCAAATCGTATTTGGAGACGTTTTAGACCATTTTGAGATTTTCGAAAAAACTTGGTTAAACAAAAACATCAAAGTGCTTAAAATCACATTATAAACCGTTTTAGACCATTTTGAGCATTTCGATAACACTTTTCACACAAAAACATCAAAGAGCACAAAATAGCTTAATATCGTATTTAAAAACGTTTTAGACCATTTTGAGCATTTAGACAAAACTTTTTCACACAAAACACCAAAGTGCTTAGAATAGCTTCAAATCGCATTTGGAGACGTTTTAGACCATTTTGTGATTTTTGAAAAAACTTGTTAACATAAAAACACCAAAGTGCTTAGAATAGCTTCAAATCACATTTGGAGACGTTTTAGACCATTTTGTGATTTTCGAAAAAACTTGTTAACATAAAAACACGAAAGTGCTTAGAATAGCTTCAAATCGCATTTGGAAACGTTTTAGACCATTTTGTGATTTTCGAAAAAACTTGTTAACATAAAAACACGAAAGTGCTTAGAATCACATTATAAACCGTTTTAGACCATTTTGAGCATTTCGATAACAATTTTCACACAAAAACATCAAAGAGCACAAAATAGCTTAATATCGTATTTAAAAATGTTTTAGACCATTTTGAGCATTTAGATAAAACTTTTTCACACAAAACACCAAAGTGCTTAGAATAGCTTCAAATCGCATTTGGAGACGTTTTAGACCATTTTGTGATTTTCGAAAAAACTTGTTAACATAAAAACACGAAAGTGCTTAGAATAGCTTCAAATCGCATTTGGAAACGTTTTAGACCATTTTGTGATTTTCGAAAAAAATTGTTAACATAAAAACACCAAAGTGTTTAGAATAGCTTCAAATCGCATTTGGAGACGTTTTAGACCAATTTGTGATTTTCGAAAAAACTTATCAACATAAAAACACCAAAGGGTTTAGAATAGCTTCAAATCGCATTTGGAGACGTTTTAGACCATTTTGTGATTTTGAAAAAACTTGTTAACATAAAAACACCAAAGTGCTTAGAATAGCTTCAAATCGCATTTGGAGACGTTTTAGACCATTTTGTGATTTTCGAAAAAACTTGTTAACATAAAAACACCAAAGTGCTTAGAATAGCTTCAAATCGTATTTGGAGACGTTTTAGACCATTTTGAGATTTTCGAAAAAACTTGGTTACACAAAAACATCAAAGTGCTTAAAATCACATTATAAACCGTTTTAGACCATTTTGAGCATTTCGGTAACACTTTTCACACAAAAACATCAAAGAGCACAAAATAGCTTAATATCGTATTTAAAAACGTTTTAGACCATTTTGAGCATTTAGACAAAACTTTTTCACACAAAACACCAAAGTGCTTAGAATAGCTTCAAATCGCATTTGGAGACGTTTTAGACCATTTTGTGCATTTCGATGAAACTTGGTTACACAAAAACATCAAAGTGCTTAAAATCACATTATAAATCGTTTTAGACCATTTTGAGCATTTCGACAAAACTTTTTCACACAAAATACCAAAGTGCTTAGAATAGCTTCAAATCGCATTTGGAGACGTTTTAGACCATTTTGTGATTTTTGAAAAAACTTGTTAACATAAAAACACAAAAGTGCTTAGAATAGCTTCAAATCACATTTGGAGACGTTTTAGACCATTTTGTGATTTTCGAAAAAACTTGTTAACATAAAAACACGAAAGTGCTTAGAATAGCTTCAAATCGCATTTGGAAACGTTTTAGACCATTTTGTGATTTTCGAAAAAACTTGTTAACATAAAAACATGAAAGTGCTTAGAATAGCTTCAAATCGTATTTGGAGACGTTTTAGACCATTTTGTGATTTTCGAAAAAACTTGTTAACATAAAAACACCAATGTGCTTAGAAAAGCTTCAAATCGCATTTTGAGACGTTTTAGACCATTTTGTGCATTTCGATGAAACTTGGTTACACAAAAACATCAAAGTGCTTAAAATCACATTATAAACCATTTTAGACCATTTTGAGCATTTCGATAACACTTTTCACACAAAAACATCAAAGAGCACAAAATAGCTTAATATCGTATTTAAAAACGTTTTAGACCATTTTGAGCATTTCGACAAAACTTTTTCACACAAAACACCAAAGTGCTTAGAATAGCTTCAAATCGCATTTGGAGACGTTTTAGACCATTTTGTGATTTTCGAAAAAACTTGTTAACATAAAAACATCAAAGTGTACAGAATAACTTCAAATCGCATTTGGAGACCGTTTTAGGCCAATTTGTGATTTTCGAAAAAACTTGTTAACCTAAAAACACCAAAGTGTTTAAAATAGCTTCAAATCGCATTTGGAGACGTTTTAGACCATTTTGTGATTTTCGAAAAAACTTGTTAACATAAAAACACCAAAGTGCTTCAAATCGCATTTGGAGACATTTTAGACCAATTTGTGATTTTTGAAAAAACTTGTTAACATAAAAACACCAAAGTGCATACAATAGCTTCAAATCGTATTTGGAGACGTTTTAGACCATTTTGTGATTTTCGAAAAAACGTGTTAACATAAAAACACCAAAGTACTTAGAATAGCTTCAAATCGCATTTGGAGACGTTTTAGACCATTTTATGCATTTCGATGAAACTTGGTTACACAAAAACATCAATGTGCTTAAAATCACATTATAATCCGTTTTAGACCATTTTGAGCATTTCGATAACACTTTTCACACAAAAACATCAAAGAGCACAAAATAGCTTAATATCGTATTTAAAAACGTTTTAGACCATTTTGAGCATTTAGACAAAACTTTTTCACACAAAACACCAAAGTGTTTAGAATAGCTTCAAATCGCATTTGGAGACGTTTTAGACCATTTTGTGATTTTCGAAAAAACTTGTTAACATAAAAACACCAAAGTGCTTCAAATCGCATTTGAGACATTTTAGACCAATTTGTGATTTTTGAAAAAACTTGTTAACATAAAAACACCAAAGTGCTTACAATAGCTTCAAATCGTATTTGGAGACGTTTTAGACCATTTTGTGATTTTCGAAAAAACTTGTTAACATAAAAACACCAAAGTACTTAGAATAGCTTCAAATCGCATTTGGAGACGTTTTAGACCATTTTATGCATTTCGATGAAACTTGGTTACACAAAAACATCAAAGTGCTTAAAATCACATTATAATCCGTTTTAGACCATTTTGAGCATTTCGATAACACTTTTCACACAAAAACATCAAAGAGCACAAAATAGCTTAATATCGTATTTAAAAACTTTTTAGACCATTTTGAGCATTTCGACAAAACTTTTTCACACAAAACACCAAAGTGCTTAGAATAGCTTCAAATCGCATTTGGAGACGTTTTAGACCATTTTGTGATTTTCGAAAAAAATTGTTAACATAAAAACATCAAAGTGTACAGAATAGCTTCAAATCGCATTTGGAGACCGTTTTAGGCCAATTTGTGATTTTCGAAAAAACTTGTTAACCTAAAAATACCAAAGTGTTTAGAATAGCTTCAAATCGCATTTGGAGACGTTTTAGACCATTTTGTGATTTTCGAAAAAACTTGTTAACATAAAAACACCAAAGTGCTTAGAAAAGCTTCAAATCACATTTGGAGACGTTTTAGACCATAAGTGCTTAGAATCACATTATAAACCGTTTTAGACCATTTTGAGCATTTCGATAACAATTTTCACACAAAAACATCAAAGAGCACAAAATAGCCTAATATCGTATTTAAAAATGTTTTAGACCATTTTGAGCATTTAGATAAAACTTTTTCACACAAAACAACAAAGTGCTTAGAATAGCTTCAAATCGCATTTGGAGACGTTTTAGACCATTTTGTGATTTTTGAAAAAACTTGTTAACATAAAAACACCAAAGTGCTTAGAATAGCTTCAAATCACATTTGGAGACGTTTTAGACCATTTTGTGATTTTCGAAAAAACTTGTTAACATAAAAACACGAAAGTGCTTAGAATAGCTTCAAATCGCATTTGGAAACGTTTTAGACCATTTAGTGATTTTCGAAAAAACTTGTTAACATAAAAACACGAAAGTGCTTAGAATAGCTTCAAATCGCATTTGGAAACGTTTTAGACCATTTTGTGATTTTCGAAAAAAATTGTTAACATAAAAACACCAAAGTGTTTAGAATAGCTTCAAATCGCATTTGGAGACGTTTTAGACCAATTTGTGATTTTCGAAAAAACTTATCAACATAAAAACACCAAAGGGTTTAGAATAGCTTCAAATCGCATTTGGAGACGTTTTAGACCATTTTGTGATTTTCGAAAAAACTTGTTAACATAAAAACACGAAAGTGCTTAGAATAGCTTCAAATCGCATTTGGAAACGTTTTAGACCATTTTGTGATTTTCGAAAAAACTTGTTAACATAAAAACATGAAAGTGCTTAGAATAGCTTCAAATCGTATTTGGAGACGTTTTAGACCATTTTGTGATTTTCGAAAAAACTTGTTAACATAAAAACACCAATGTGCTTAGAATAGCTTCAAATCGCATTTTGAGACGTTTTAGACCATTTTGTGCATTTCGATGAAACTTGGTTACACAAAAACATCAAAGTGCTTAAAATCACATTATAAACCATTTTAGACCATTTTGAGCATTTCGATAACACTTTTCACACAAAAACATCAAAGAGCACAAAATAGCTTAATATCGTATTTAAAAACGTTTTAGACCATTTTGAGCATTTCGACAAAACTTTTTCACACAAAACACCAAAGTGCTTAGAATAGCTTCAAATCGCATTTGGAGACGTTTTAGACCATTTTGTGATTTTCGAAAAAACTTGTTAACATAAAAACATCAAAGTGTACAGAATAACTTCAAATCGCATTTGGAGACCGTTTTAGGCCAATTTGTGATTTTCGAAAAAACTTGTTAACCTAAAAATATCAAAGTGTTTAGAATAGCTTCAAATCGCATTTGGAGACGTTTTAGACCATTTTGTGATTTTCGAAAAAACTTGTTAACATAAAAACACCAAAGTGCTTCAAATCGCATTTGGAGACATTTTAGACCAATTTGTGATTTTTGAAAAAACTTGTTAACATAAAAACACCAAAGTGCTTACAATAGCTTCAAATCGTATTTGGAGACGTTTTAGACCATTTTGTGATTTTCGAAAAAACTTGTTAACATAAAAACACCAAAGTACTTAGAATAGCTTCAAATCGCATTTGGAGACGTTTTAGACCATTTTATGCATTTCGATGAAACTTGGTTACACAAAAACATCAATGTGCTTAAAATCACATTATAATCCGTTTTAGACCATTTTGAGCATTTCGATAACACTTTTCACACAAAAACATCAAAGAGCACAAAATAGCTTAATATCGTATTTAAAAACTTTTTAAACCATTTTGAGCATTTCGACAAAACTTTTTCACACAAAACACCAAAGTGCTTAGAATAGCTTCAAATCGCATTTGGAGACGTTTTAGACCAATTTGTGATTTTTGAAAAAACTTGTTAACATAAAATCACCAAAGTGCTTAGAATAGCTTCAAATCGCATTTGGAGACGTTTTAGACCATTTTGTGATTTTCGAAAAAAATTGTTAACATAAAAACATCAAAGTGTACAGAATAGCTTCAAATCGCATTTGGAGACCGTTTTAGGCCAATTTGTGATTTTCGAAAAAACTTGTTAACCTAAAAATACCAAAGTGTTTAGAATAGCTTCAAATCGCATTTGGAGACGTTTTAGACCATTTTGTGATTTTCGAAAAAACTTGTTAACATAAAAACACCAAAGTGCTTAGAATAGCTTCAAATCGCATTTGGAGACATTTTAAACCAATTTGTGATTTTCTAAAAAACTTATCAACATAAAAACACCAAAGGGTTTAGAATATCTTCAAATCGCATTTGGAGACGTTTTAGACCATTTTGTGATTTTCGAAAAAACTTGTTAACATAAAAACACCAAAGTGCTTAGAATAGCTTCAAATCGCATTTGGAGACGTTTTAGACCAATTTGTGATTTTCGAAAAAACTTATCAACATAAAAACACCAAAGGGTTTAGAATAGCTTCATTTGGAGACGTTTTAGACCATTTTGTGATTTTGAAAAAACTTGTTAACATAAAAACACCAAAGTGCTTAGAATAGCTTCAAATCGCATTTGGAGACGTTTTAGACCATTTTGTGATTTTCGAAAAAACTTGTTAACATAAAAACACCAAAGTGCTTAGAATAGCTTCAAATCGTATTTGGAGACGTTTTAGACCATTTTGAGATTTTCGAAAAAACTTGGTTACACAAAAACATCAAAGTGCTTAAAATCACATTATAAACCGTTTTAGACCATTTTGAGCATTTCGATAACACTTTTCACACAAAAACATCAAAGAGCACAAAATAGCTTAATATCGTATTTAAAAACGTTTTAGACCATTTTGAGAATTTAGACAAAACTTTTTCACACAAAACACCAAAGTGCTTAGAATAGCTTCAAATCGCATTTGGATACGTTTTAGAACATTTTGGGTTTTTCGAAAAAAACTGTTAACATAAAAACACCAAAGTGCTTAGAATAGCTTCAAATCGCATTTGGAGACGTTTTAGAACATTTTGTGTTCTTCGAAAAAACCTGTTAACATAAAAACACCAAAGGGCTTAGAATAGCTTCAAATCGCATTTGGAGACGTTTTAGACCATTTTGTGATTTTTGAAAAAACTTGTTAACATGAAAACACCAAAGTGCTTAGAATAGCTTCAAATCGCATTTGGAGACGTTTTAGACCATTTTGTGATTTTTGAAAAAACTTGTTAACATAAAAACACCAAAGTGCTTAGAATAGCTTCAAATCACATTTGGAGACGTTTTAGACCATTTTGTGATTTTCGAAAAAACTTGTTAACATAAAAACACGAAAGTGCTTAGAATAGCTTCAAATCGCATTTGGAAACGTTTTAGACCATTTTGTGATTTTCGAAAAAAATTGTTAACATAAAAACACGAAAGTGCTTAGAATAGCTTCAAATCGCATTTGGAAACGTTTTAGACCATTTTGTGATTTTCGAAAAAAATTGTTAACATAAAAACACCAAAGTGTTTAGAATAGCTTCAAATCGCATTTGGAGACGTTTTAGACCAATTTGTGATTTTCGAAAAAACTTATCAACATAAAAACACCAAAGGGTTTAGAATAGCTTCAAATCGCATTTGGAGACGTTTTAGACCATTTTGTGATTTTCGAAAAAACTTGTTAACATAAAAACACGAAAGTGCTTAGAATAGCTTCAAATCGCATTTGGAAACGTTTTAGACCATTTTGTGATTTTCGAAAAAACTTGTTAACATAAAAACATGAAAGTGCTTAGAATAGCTTCAAATCGTATTTGGAGACGTTTTAGACCATTTTGTGATTTTCGAAAAAACTTGTTAACATAAAAACACCAATGTGCTTAGAATAGCTTCAAATCGCATTTTGAGACGTTTTAGACCATTTTGTGCATTTCGATGAAACTTGGTTACACAAAAACATCAAAGTGCTTAAAATCACATTATAAACCATTTTAGACCATTTTGAGCATTTCTATAACACTTTTCACACAAAAACATCAAAGAGCACAAAATAGCTTAATATCGTATTTAAAAACGTTTTAGACCATTTTGAGCATTTCGACAAAACTTTTTCACAAAAAACACCAAAGTGCTTAGAATAGCTTCAAATCGCATTTGGAGACGTTTTAGACCATTTTGTGATTTTCGAAAAAACTTGTTAACATAAAAACATCAAAGTGTACAGAATAACTTCAAATCGCATTTGGAGACCGTTTTAGGCCAATTTGTGATTTTCGAAAAAACTTGTTAACCTAAAAATACCAAAGTGTTTAGAATAGCTTCAAATCGCATTTGGAGACGTTTTAGAACATTTTGTGATTTTCGAAAAAACTTGTTAACATAAAAACACCAAAGTGCTTCAAATCGCATTTGGAGACATTTTAGACCAATTTGTGATTTTTGAAAAAACTTGTTAACATAAAAACACCAAAGTGCTTACAATAGCTTCAAATCGTATTTGGAGACGTTTTAGACCATTTTGTGATTTTCGAAAAAACTTGTTAACATAAAAACACCAAAGTACTTAGAATAGCTTCAAATCGCATTTGGAGACGTTTTAGACCATTTTATGCATTTCGATGAAACTTGGTTACACAAAAACATCAAAGTGCTTAAAATCACATTATAATCCGTTTTAGACCATTTTGAGCATTTCGATAACACTTTTCACACAAAAACATCAAAGAGCACAAAATAGCTTAATATCGTATTTAAAAACTTTTTAGACCATTTTGAGCATTTCGACAAAACTTTTTCACACAAAACACCAAAGTGCTTAGAATAGCTTCAAATCGCATTTGGAGACGTTTTAGACCATTTTGTGATTTTCGAAAAAAATTGTTAACATAAAAACATCAAAGTGTACAGAATAGCTTCAAATCGCATTTGGAGACCGTTTTAGGCCAATTTGTGATTTTCGAAAAAACTTGTTAACCTAAAAATACCAAAGTGTTTAGAATAGCTTCAAATCGCATTTGGAGACGTTTTAGACCATTTTGTGATTTTCGAAAAAACTTGTTAACATAAAAACACCAAAGTGCTTCAAATCGCATTTGAGACATTTTAGACCAATTTGTGATTTTTGAAAAAACTTGTTAACATAAAAACACCAAAGTGCTTACAATAGCTTCAAATCGTATTTGGCGACGTTTTAGACCATTTTGTGATTTTCGAAAAAACTTGTTAACATAAAAACACCAAAGTACTTAGAATAGCTTCAAATCGCATTTGGAGACGTTTTAGACCATTTTATGCATTTCGATGAAACTTGGTTACACAAAAACATCAAAGTGCTTAAAATCACATTATAATCCGTTTTAGACCATTTTGAGCATTTCGATAACACTTTTCACACAAAAACATCAAAGAGCACAAAATAGCTTAATATCGTATTTAAAAACGTTTTAGACCATTTTGAGCATTTAGACAAAACTTTTTCACACAAAACACCAAAGTGCTTAGAATAGCTTCAAATCGCATTTGGAGACGTTTTAGAACATTTTGTGTTTTTCGAAAAAAACTGTTAACATAAAAACACCAAAGTGCTTAGAATAGCTTCAAATCGCATTTGGAGACGTTTTAGAACATTTTGTGTTCTTCGAAAAAACCTGTTAACATAAAAACACCAAAGTGCTTAGAATAGCTTCAAATCGCATTTGGAGACGTTTTAGACCATTTTGTGATTTTTGAAAAAACTTGTTAACATAAAAACACCAAAGTGCTTAGAATAGCTTCAAATCACATTTGGAGACGTTTTAGACCATTTTGTGATTTTCGAAAAAACTTGTTAACATAAAAACACGAAAGTGGTTAGAATAGCTTCAAATCGCATTTGGAAACGTTTTAGACCATTTTGTGATTTTAGAAAAAGATTGTTAACATAAAAACACCAAAGTGCTTAGAATCACAATATAAACCGTTTTAGACCATTTTGAGCATTTCGATAACAATTTTCACACAAAAACATCAAAGAGCACAAAATAGCTTAATATCGTATTTAAAAATGTTTTAGACAATTTTGAGCATTTAGATAAAACTTTTTCACACAAAACACCAAAGTGCTTAGAATAGCTTCAAATCGCATTTGGAGACGGTTTAGACCATTTTGTGATTTTGAAAAAACTTGTTAACATAAAAACACCAAAGTGCTTAGAATAGCTTCAAATCGTATTTGGAGACGTTTTAGACCATTTTGAGATTTTCGAAAAAACTTGGTTACACAAAAACATCAAAGTGCTTAAAATCACATTATAAACCGTTTTAGACCATTTTGAACATTTCGATAACACTTTTCACACAAAAACATCAAAGAGCACAAAATAGCTTAATATCGTATTTAAAAACGTTTTAGACCATTTTGAGCATTTCGACAAAACTTTTTCACACAAAACACCAAAGTGCTTAGAATAGCTTCAAATCGCATTTGGAGACGTTTTAGACCAATTTGTGCATTTCGATGAAACTTGATTACACAAAAACATCAACGTGCTTAAAATCACATTATAAACCGTTTTAGACCATTTTGAGCATTTCGATAACACTTTTCACACAAAAACATCAAAGAGCACAAAATAGCTTAATATCGTATTTAAAAACGTTTTAGACCATTTTGAGCATTTAGACAAAACTTTTTCACACAAAACACCAAAGTGCTTAGAATAGCTTCAAATCGCATTTGGAGACGTTTTAGACCATTTTGTGCATTTCGATGAAACTTGGTTACACAAAAACATCAAAGTGCTTAAAATGACATTATAAATCGTTTTAGACCATTTTGAGCATTTCGACAAAACTTTTTCACACAAAATACCAAAGGGCTTAGAATAGCTTCAAATCGCATTTGGAGACGTTTTAGACCATTTTGTGATTTTCGAAAAAACTTTTTAACATAAAAACACCAAAGTGCTTAGAATAGCTTCAAATCACATTTGGAGACGTTTTAGACCATTTTGTGATTTTCGAAAAAACTTGTTAACATAAAAACACGAAAGTGCTTAGAATAGCTTCAAATCGCATTTGGAAACGTTTTAGACCATTTTGTGATATTCGAAAAAAATTGTTAACATAAAAACACCAAAGTGCTTAGAATCACATTATAAACCGTTTTAGACCATTTTGAGCATTTCGATAACAATTTTCACACAAAAACATCAAAGAGCACAAAATAGCTTAATATCGTATTTAAAAATGTTTTAGACCATTTTGAGCATTTAGATAAAATTTTTCACACAAAACACCAAAGTGCTTAGAATAGCTTCAAATCGCATTTGGAGACGGTTTAGACCATTTTGTGATTTTGAAAAAACTTGTTAACATAAAAACACCAAAGTGCTTAGAATAGCTTCAAATCGCATTTGGAGACGTTTTAGACCATTTTGTGATTTTCGAAAAAACTTGTTAACATAAAAACACCAAAGTGCTTAGAATAGCTTCAAATCGTATTTGGAGACGTTTTAGACCATTTTGAGATTTTCGAAAAAACTTGGTTAAACAAAAACATCAAAGTGCTTAAAATCACATTATAAACCGTTTTAGACCATTTTGAGCATTTCGATAACACTTTTCACACAAAAACATCAAAGAGCACAAAATAGCTTAATATCGTATTTAAAAACGTTTTAGACCATTTTGAGCATTTAGACAAAACTTTTTCACACAAAACACCAAAGTGCTTAGAATAGCTTCAAATCGCATTTGGAGACGTTTTAGACCATTTTGTGATTTTTGAAAAAACTTGTTAACATAAAAACACCAAAGTGCTTAGAATAGCTTCAAATCACATTTGGAGACGTTTTAGACCATTTTGTGATTTTCGAAAAAACTTGTTAACATAAAAACACGAAAGTGCTTAGAATAGCTTCAAATCGCATTTGGAAACGTTTTAGACCATTTTGTGATTTTCGAAAAAACTTGTTAACATAAAAACACGAAAGTGCTTAGAATCACATTATAAACCGTTTTAGACCATTTTGAGCATTTCGATAACAATTTTCACACAAAAACATCAAAGAGCACAAAATAGCTTAATATCGTATTTAAAAATGTTTTAGACCATTTTGAGCATTTAGATAAAACTTTTTCACACAAAACACCAAAGTGCTTAGAATAGCTTCAAATCGCATTTGGAGACGTTTTAGACCATTTTGTGATTTTCGAAAAAACTTGTTAACATAAAAACACGAAAGTGCTTAGAATAGCTTCAAATCGCATTTGGAAACGTTTTAGACCATTTTGTGATTTTCGAAAAAAATTGTTAACATAAAAACACCAAAGTGTTTAGAATAGCTTCAAATCGCATTTGGAGACGTTTTAGACCAATTTGTGATTTTCGAAAAAACTTATCAACATAAAAACACCAAAGGGTTTAGAATAGCTTCAAATCGCATTTGGAGACGTTTTAGACCATTTTGTGATTTTGAAAAAACTTGTTAACATAAAAACACCAAAGTGCTTAGAATAGCTTCAAATCGCATTTGGAGACGTTTTAGACCATTTTGTGATTTTCGAAAAAACTTGTTAACATAAAAACACCAAAGTGCTTAGAATAGCTTCAAATCGTATTTGGAGACGTTTTAGACCATTTTGAGATTTTCGAAAAAACTTGGTTACACAAAAACATCAAAGTGCTTAAAATCACATTATAAACCGTTTTAGACCATTTTGAGCATTTCGGTAACACTTTTCACACAAAAACATCAAAGAGCACAAAATAGCTTAATATCGTATTTAAAAACGTTTTAGACCATTTTGAGCATTTAGACAAAACTTTTTCACACAAAACACCAAAGTGCTTAGAATAGCTTCAAATCGCATTTGGAGACGTTTTAGACCATTTTGTGCATTTCGATGAAACTTGGTTACACAAAAACATCAAAGTGCTTAAAATCACATTATAAATCGTTTTAGACCATTTTGAGCATTTCGACAAAACTTTTTCACACAAAATACCAAAGTGCTTAGAATAGCTTCAAATCGCATTTGGAGACGTTTTAGACCATTTTGTGATTTTTGAAAAAACTTGTTAACATAAAAACACAAAAGTGCTTAGAATAGCTTCAAATCACATTTGGAGACGTTTTAGACCATTTTGTGATTTTCGAAAAAACTTGTTAACATAAAAACACGAAAGTGCTTAGAATAGCTTCAAATCGCATTTGGAAACGTTTTAGACCATTTTGTGATTTTCGAAAAAACTTGTTAACATAAAAACATGAAAGTGCTTAGAATAGCTTCAAATCGTATTTGGAGACGTTTTAGACCATTTTGTGATTTTCGAAAAAACTTGTTAACATAAAAACACCAATGTGCTTAGAAAAGCTTCAAATCGCATTTTGAGACGTTTTAGACCATTTTGTGCATTTCGATGAAACTTGGTTACACAAAAACATCAAAGTGCTTAAAATCACATTATAAACCATTTTAGACCATTTTGAGCATTTCGATAACACTTTTCACACAAAAACATCAAAGAGCACAAAATAGCTTAATATCGTATTTAAAAACGTTTTAGACCATTTTGAGCATTTCGACAAAACTTTTTCACACAAAACACCAAAGTGCTTAGAATAGCTTCAAATCGCATTTGGAGACGTTTTAGACCATTTTGTGATTTTCGAAAAAACTTGTTAACATAAAAACATCAAAGTGTACAGAATAACTTCAAATCGCATTTGGAGACCGTTTTAGGCCAATTTGTGATTTTCGAAAAAACTTGTTAACCTAAAAACACCAAAGTGTTTAAAATAGCTTCAAATCGCATTTGGAGACGTTTTAGACCATTTTGTGATTTTCGAAAAAACTTGTTAACATAAAAACACCAAAGTGCTTCAAATCGCATTTGGAGACATTTTAGACCAATTTGTGATTTTTGAAAAAACTTGTTAACATAAAAACACCAAAGTGCATACAATAGCTTCAAATCGTATTTGGAGACGTTTTAGACCATTTTGTGATTTTCGAAAAAACGTGTTAACATAAAAACACCAAAGTACTTAGAATAGCTTCAAATCGCATTTGGAGACGTTTTAGACCATTTTATGCATTTCGATGAAACTTGGTTACACAAAAACATCAATGTGCTTAAAATCACATTATAATCCGTTTTAGACCATTTTGAGCATTTCGATAACACTTTTCACACAAAAACATCAAAGAGCACAAAATAGCTTAATATCGTATTTAAAAACGTTTTAGACCATTTTGAGCATTTAGACAAAACTTTTTCACACAAAACACCAAAGTGTTTAGAATAGCTTCAAATCGCATTTGGAGACGTTTTAGACCATTTTGTGATTTTCGAAAAAACTTGTTAACATAAAAACACCAAAGTGCTTCAAATCGCATTTGAGACATTTTAGACCAATTTGTGATTTTTGAAAAAACTTGTTAACATAAAAACACCAAAGTGCTTACAATAGCTTCAAATCGTATTTGGAGACGTTTTAGACCATTTTGTGATTTTCGAAAAAACTTGTTAACATAAAAACACCAAAGTACTTAGAATAGCTTCAAATCGCATTTGGAGACGTTTTAGACCATTTTATGCATTTCGATGAAACTTGGTTACACAAAAACATCAAAGTGCTTAAAATCACATTATAATCCGTTTTAGACCATTTTGAGCATTTCGATAACACTTTTCACACAAAAACATCAAAGAGCACAAAATAGCTTAATATCGTATTTAAAAACTTTTTAGACCATTTTGAGCATTTCGACAAAACTTTTTCACACAAAACACCAAAGTGCTTAGAATAGCTTCAAATCGCATTTGGAGACGTTTTAGACCATTTTGTGATTTTCGAAAAAAATTGTTAACATAAAAACATCAAAGTGTACAGAATAGCTTCAAATCGCATTTGGAGACCGTTTTAGGCCAATTTGTGATTTTCGAAAAAACTTGTTAACCTAAAAATACCAAAGTGTTTAGAATAGCTTCAAATCGCATTTGGAGACGTTTTAGACCATTTTGTGATTTTCGAAAAAACTTGTTAACATAAAAACACCAAAGTGCTTAGAATAGCTTCAAATCACATTTGGAGACGTTTTAGACCATAAGTGCTTAGAATCACATTATAAACCGTTTTAGACCATTTTGAGCATTTCGATAACAATTTTCACACAAAAACATCAAAGAGCACAAAATAGCCTAATATCGTATTTAAAAATGTTTTAGACCATTTTGAGCATTTAGATAAAACTTTTTCACACAAAACAACAAAGTGCTTAGAATAGCTTCAAATCGCATTTGGAGACGTTTTAGACCATTTTGTGATTTTTGAAAAAACTTGTTAACATAAAAACACCAAAGTGCTTAGAATAGCTTCAAATCACATTTGGAGACGTTTTAGACCATTTTGTGATTTTCGAAAAAACTTGTTAACATAAAAACACGAAAGTGCTTAGAATAGCTTCAAATCGCATTTGGAAACGTTTTAGACCATTTAGTGATTTTCGAAAAAACTTGTTAACATAAAAACACGAAAGTGCTTAGAATAGCTTCAAATCGCATTTGGAAACGTTTTAGACCATTTTGTGATTTTCGAAAAAAATTGTTAACATAAAAACACCAAAGTGTTTAGAATAGCTTCAAATCGCATTTGGAGACGTTTTAGACCAATTTGTGATTTTCGAAAAAACTTATCAACATAAAAACACCAAAGGGTTTAGAATAGCTTCAAATCGCATTTGGAGACGTTTTAGACCATTTTGTGATTTTCGAAAAAACTTGTTAACATAAAAACACGAAAGTGCTTAGAATAGCTTCAAATCGCATTTGGAAACGTTTTAGACCATTTTGTGATTTTCGAAAAAACTTGTTAACATAAAAACATGAAAGTGCTTAGAATAGCTTCAAATCGTATTTGGAGACGTTTTAGACCATTTTGTGATTTTCGAAAAAACTTGTTAACATAAAAACACCAATGTGCTTAGAATAGCTTCAAATCGCATTTTGAGACGTTTTAGACCATTTTGTGCATTTCGATGAAACTTGGTTACACAAAAACATCAAAGTGCTTAAAATCACATTATAAACCATTTTAGACCATTTTGAGCATTTCGATAACACTTTTCACACAAAAACATCAAAGAGCACAAAATAGCTTAATATCGTATTTAAAAACGTTTTAGACCATTTTGAGCATTTCGACAAAACTTTTTCACACAAAACACCAAAGTGCTTAGAATAGCTTCAAATCGCATTTGGAGACGTTTTAGACCATTTTGTGATTTTCGAAAAAACTTGTTAACATAAAAACATCAAAGTGTACAGAATAACTTCAAATCGCATTTGGAGACCGTTTTAGGCCAATTTGTGATTTTCGAAAAAACTTGTTAACCTAAAAATATCAAAGTGTTTAGAATAGCTTCAAATCGCATTTGGAGACGTTTTAGACCATTTTGTGATTTTCGAAAAAACTTGTTAACATAAAAACACCAAAGTGCTTCAAATCGCATTTGGAGACATTTTAGACCAATTTGTGATTTTTGAAAAAACTTGTTAACATAAAAACACCAAAGTGCTTACAATAGCTTCAAATCGTATTTGGAGACGTTTTAGACCATTTTGTGATTTTCGAAAAAACTTGTTAACATAAAAACACCAAAGTACTTAGAATAGCTTCAAATCGCATTTGGAGACGTTTTAGACCATTTTATGCATTTCGATGAAACTTGGTTACACAAAAACATCAATGTGCTTAAAATCACATTATAATCCGTTTTAGACCATTTTGAGCATTTCGATAACACTTTTCACACAAAAACATCAAAGAGCACAAAATAGCTTAATATCGTATTTAAAAACTTTTTAAACCATTTTGAGCATTTCGACAAAACTTTTTCACACAAAACACCAAAGTGCTTAGAATAGCTTCAAATCGCATTTGGAGACGTTTTAGACCAATTTGTGATTTTTGAAAAAACTTGTTAACATAAAATCACCAAAGTGCTTAGAATAGCTTCAAATCGCATTTGGAGACGTTTTAGACCATTTTGTGATTTTCGAAAAAAATTGTTAACATAAAAACATCAAAGTGTACAGAATAGCTTCAAATCGCATTTGGAGACCGTTTTAGGCCAATTTGTGATTTTCGAAAAAACTTGTTAACCTAAAAATACCAAAGTGTTTAGAATAGCTTCAAATCGCATTTGGAGACGTTTTAGACCATTTTGTGATTTTCGAAAAAACTTGTTAACATAAAAACACCAAAGTGCTTAGAATAGCTTCAAATCGCATTTGGAGACATTTTAAACCAATTTGTGATTTTCTAAAAAACTTATCAACATAAAAACACCAAAGGGTTTAGAATATCTTCAAATCGCATTTGGAGACGTTTTAGACCATTTTGTGATTTTCGAAAAAACTTGTTAACATAAAAACACCAAAGTGCTTAGAATAGCTTCAAATCGCATTTGGAGACGTTTTAGACCAATTTGTGATTTTCGAAAAAACTTATCAACATAAAAACACCAAAGGGTTTAGAATAGCTTCATTTGGAGACGTTTTAGACCATTTTGTGATTTTGAAAAAACTTGTTAACATAAAAACACCAAAGTGCTTAGAATAGCTTCAAATCGCATTTGGAGACGTTTTAGACCATTTTGTGATTTTCGAAAAAACTTGTTAACATAAAAACACCAAAGTGCTTAGAATAGCTTCAAATCGTATTTGGAGACGTTTTAGACCATTTTGAGATTTTCGAAAAAACTTGGTTACACAAAAACATCAAAGTGCTTAAAATCACATTATAAACCGTTTTAGACCATTTTGAGCATTTCGATAACACTTTTCACACAAAAACATCAAAGAGCACAAAATAGCTTAATATCGTATTTAAAAACGTTTTAGACCATTTTGAGAATTTAGACAAAACTTTTTCACACAAAACACCAAAGTGCTTAGAATAGCTTCAAATCGCATTTGGATACGTTTTAGAACATTTTGGGTTTTTCGAAAAAAACTGTTAACATAAAAACACCAAAGTGCTTAGAATAGCTTCAAATCGCATTTGGAGACGTTTTAGAACATTTTGTGTTCTTCGAAAAAACCTGTTAACATAAAAACACCAAAGGGCTTAGAATAGCTTCAAATCGCATTTGGAGACGTTTTAGACCATTTTGTGATTTTTGAAAAAACTTGTTAACATGAAAACACCAAAGTGCTTAGAATAGCTTCAAATCGCATTTGGAGACGTTTTAGACCATTTTGTGATTTTTGAAAAAACTTGTTAACATAAAAACACCAAAGTGCTTAGAATAGCTTCAAATCACATTTGGAGACGTTTTAGACCATTTTGTGATTTTCGAAAAAACTTGTTAACATAAAAACACGAAAGTGCTTAGAATAGCTTCAAATCGCATTTGGAAACGTTTTAGACCATTTAGTGATTTTCGAAAAAACTTGTTAACATAAAAACACGAAAGTGCTTAGAATAGCTTCTTTAGAGCTTTTTGAGCATTTCGAAAACTTTTACATAAAACATCAAAGTGCAATAGCTTCAAATCGCATTTAGGAGACGTTTTAGACCATTTTGTGCATTTCGAAAAAACTTTTCACACAAAAACATCAAATTGCACACAATAGCTTAATACCGTGTTTGAAATCGTTTTAAACCATTTTTGAGCATGTCGATAAAACTTTTCACACAAAAACTTTCGAAAAAACTTGTTAACATAAAAACACGAAAGTGCTTAGAATAGCTTCAAATCGCATTTGGAAACGTTTTAGACCATTTTGTGATTTTCGAAAAAACTTGTTAACATAAAAACATGAAAGTGCTTAGAATAGCTTCAAATCGTATTTGGAGACGTTTTAGACCATTTTGTGATTTTCGAAAAAACTTGTTAACATAAAAACACCAATGTGCTTAGAATAGCTTCAAATCGCATTTTGAGACGTTTTAGACCATTTTGTGCATTTCGATGAAACTTGGTTACACAAAAACATCAAAGTGCTTAAAATCACATTATAAACCATTTTAGACCATTTTGAGCATTTCGATAACACTTTTCACACAAAAACATCAAAGAGCACAAAATAGCTTAATATCGTATTTAAAAACGTTTTAGACCATTTTGAGCATTTCGACAAAACTTTTTCACACAAAACACCAAAGTGCTTAGAATAGCTTCAAATCGCATTTGGAGACGTTTTAGACCATTTTGTGATTTTCGAAAAAACTTGTTAACATAAAAACATCAAAGTGTACAGAATAACTTCAAATCGCATTTGGAGACCGTTTTAGGCCAATTTGTGATTTTCGAAAAAACTTGTTAACCTAAAAATATCAAAGTGTTTAGAATAGCTTCAAATCGCATTTGGAGACGTTTTAGACCATTTTGTGATTTTCGAAAAAACTTGTTAACATAAAAACACCAAAGTGCTTCAAATCGCATTTGGAGACATTTTAGACCAATTTGTGATTTTTGAAAAAACTTGTTAACATAAAAACACCAAAGTGCTTACAATAGCTTCAAATCGTATTTGGAGACGTTTTAGACCATTTTGTGATTTTCGAAAAAACTTGTTAACATAAAAACACCAAAGTACTTAGAATAGCTTCAAATCGCATTTGGAGACGTTTTAGACCATTTTATGCATTTCGATGAAACTTGGTTACACAAAAACATCAATGTGCTTAAAATCACATTATAATCCGTTTTAGACCATTTTGAGCATTTCGATAACACTTTTCACACAAAAACATCAAAGAGCACAAAATAGCTTAATATCGTATTTAAAAACTTTTTAAACCATTTTGAGCATTTCGACAAAACTTTTTCACACAAAACACCAAAGTGCTTAGAATAGCTTCAAATCGCATTTGGAGACGTTTTAGACCAATTTGTGATTTTTGAAAAAACTTGTTAACATAAAATCACCAAAGTGCTTAGAATAGCTTCAAATCGCATTTGGAGACGTTTTAGACCATTTTGTGATTTTCGAAAAAAATTGTTAACATAAAAACATCAAAGTGTACAGAATAGCTTCAAATCGCATTTGGAGACCGTTTTAGGCCAATTTGTGATTTTCGAAAAAACTTGTTAACCTAAAAATACCAAAGTGTTTAGAATAGCTTCAAATCGCATTTGGAGACGTTTTAGACCATTTTGTGATTTTCGAAAAAACTTGTTAACATAAAAACACCAAAGTGCTTAGAATAGCTTCAAATCGCATTTGGAGACATTTTAAACCAATTTGTGATTTTCTAAAAAACTTATCAACATAAAAACACCAAAGGGTTTAGAATATCTTCAAATCGCATTTGGAGACGTTTTAGACCATTTTGTGATTTTCGAAAAAACTTGTTAACATAAAAACACCAAAGTGCTTAGAATAGCTTCAAATCGCATTTGGAGACGTTTTAGACCAATTTGTGATTTTCGAAAAAACTTATCAACATAAAAACACCAAAGGGTTTAGAATAGCTTCATTTGGAGACGTTTTAGACCATTTTGTGATTTTGAAAAAACTTGTTAACATAAAAACACCAAAGTGCTTAGAATAGCTTCAAATCGCATTTGGAGACGTTTTAGACCATTTTGTGATTTTCGAAAAAACTTGTTAACATAAAAACACCAAAGTGCTTAGAATAGCTTCAAATCGTATTTGGAGACGTTTTAGACCATTTTGAGATTTTCGAAAAAACTTGGTTACACAAAAACATCAAAGTGCTTAAAATCACATTATAAACCGTTTTAGACCATTTTGAGCATTTCGATAACACTTTTCACACAAAAACATCAAAGAGCACAAAATAGCTTAATATCGTATTTAAAAACGTTTTAGACCATTTTGAGAATTTAGACAAAACTTTTTCACACAAAACACCAAAGTGCTTAGAATAGCTTCAAATCGCATTTGGATACGTTTTAGAACATTTTGGGTTTTTCGAAAAAAACTGTTAACATAAAAACACCAAAGTGCTTAGAATAGCTTCAAATCGCATTTGGAGACGTTTTAGAACATTTTGTGTTCTTCGAAAAAACCTGTTAACATAAAAACACCAAAGGGCTTAGAATAGCTTCAAATCGCATTTGGAGACGTTTTAGACCATTTTGTGATTTTTGAAAAAACTTGTTAACATGAAAACACCAAAGTGCTTAGAATAGCTTCAAATCACATTTGGAGACGTTTTAGACCATTTTGTGATTTTCGAAAAAACTTGTTAACATAAAAACACGAAAGTGGTTAGAATAGCTTCAAATCGCATTTGGAAACGTTTTAGACCATTTTGTGATTTTCGAAAAAGATTGTTAACATAAAAACACCAAAGTGCTTAGAATCACAATATAAACCGTTTTAGACCATTTTGAGCATTTCGATAACAATTTTCACACAAAAACATCAAAGAGCACAAAATAGCTTAATATCGTATTTAAAAATGTTTTAGACCATTTTGAGCATTTGGATAAAACTTTTTCACACAAAACACCAAAGTGCTTAGAATAGCTTCAAATCGCATTTGGAGACGGTTTAGACCATTTTGTGATTTTGAAAAAACTTGTTAACATAAAAACACCAAAGTGCTTAGAATAGCTTCAAATCGCATTTGGAGACGTTTTAGGCCATTTTGTGATTTTCGAAAGAACTTGTTAACATAAAAACACCAAAGTGCTTAGAATAGCTTCAAATCGTATTTGGAGACGTTTTAGACCATTTTGAGATTTTCGAAAAAACTTGGTTACACAAAAACATCAAAGTGCTTAAAATCACATTATAGACCGTTTTAGACCATTTTGAACATTTCGATAACACTTTTCACACAAAAACATCAAAGAGCACAAAATAGCTTAATATCGTATTTAAAAACGTTTTAGACCATTTTGAGCATTTCGACAAAACTTTTTCACACAAAACACCAAAGTGCTTAGAATAGCTTCAAATCGCATTTGGAGACGTTTTAGACCAATTTGTGCATTTCGATGAAACTTGATTACACAAAAACATCAACGTGCTTAAAATGACATTATAAACCGTTTTAGACCATTTTGAGCATTTCGATAACACTTTTCACACAAAAACATCAAAGAGCACAAAATAGCTTAATATCGTATTTAAAAACGTTTTAGACCATTTTGAGCATTTAGACAAAACTTTTTCACACAAAACACCAAAGTGCTTAGAATAGCTTCAAATCGCATTTGGAGACGTTTTAGACCATTTTGTGATTTTTGAAAAAACTTGTTAACATAAAAACACCAAAGTGCTTAGAATAGCTTCAAATCACATTTGGAGACGTTTTAGACCATTTTGTGATTTTCGAAAAAACTTGTTAACATAAAAACACCAAAGTGCTTAGAATAGCTTCAAATCGTATTTGGAGACGTTTTAGACCATTTTGTGATTTTGAAAAAACTTGGTTACACAAAAACATCAAAGTGCTTAAAATCACATTATAAACCGTTTTAGACCATTTTGAACATTTCGATAACACTTTTCACACAAAAACATCAAAGAGCACAAAATAGCTTAATATCGTATTTAAAAACGTTTTAGACCATTTTGAGCATTTCGACAAAACTTTTTCACACAAAACACCAAAGTGCTTAGAATAGCTTCAAATCGCATTTGGAGACGTTTTAGACCAATTTGTGCATTTCGATGAAACTTGATTACACAAAAACATCAAAGTGCTTAAAATCACATTATAAACCGTTTTAGACCATTTTGAGCATTTCGATAACACTTTTCACACAAAAACATCAAAGAGCACAAAATAGCTTAATATCGTATTTAAAAACGTTTTAGACCATTTTGAGCATTTAGACAAAACTTTTTCAGACAAAACACCAAAGTGCTTAGAATAGCTTCAAATCGCATTTGGAGACGTTTTAGACCATTTTGTGCATTTCGATGAAACTTGGTTACACAAAAACATCAAAGTGCTTAAAATCACATTATAAATCGTTTTAGACCATTTTGAGCATTTCGACAAAACTTTTTCACACAAAATACCAAAGTGCTTAGAATAGCTTCAAATCGCATTTGGAGACGTTTTAGACCATTTTGTGATTTTCGAAAAAACTTTTTAACATAAAAACACCAAAGTGCTTAGAATAGCTTCAAATCACATTTGGAGACATTTTAGACCATAAGTGCTTAGAATCACATTATAAACCGTTTTAGACCATTTTGAGCATTTCGATAACAATTTTCACACAAAAACATCAAAGAGCACAAAATAGCTTAATATCGTATTTAAAAATGTTTTAGACCATTTTGAGCATTTAGATAAAACTTTTTCACACAAAACACCAAAGTGCTTAGAATAGCTTCAAATCGCATTTGGAGACGTTTTAGACCAATTTGTGATTTTTGAAAAAACTTGTTAACATAAAAACACCAAAGTGCTTAGAATAGCTTCAAATCACATTTGGAGACGTTTTAGACCATTTTGTGATTTTGAACAAACTTGTTAACATAAAAACACCAAAGTGCTTAGAATAGCTTCAAATCGTATTTGGAGACGTTTTAGACCATTTTGAGATTTTCGAAAAAACTTGGTTACACAAAAACATCAAAGTGCTTAAAATCACATTATAAACCGTTTTAGACCATTTTGAGCATTTCGATAACACTTTTCACACAAAAACATCAAAGAGCACAAAATAGCTTAATATCGTATTTAAAAACGTTTTAGACCATTTTGAGCATTTCGACAAAACTTTTTCACACAAAACACCAAAGTGCTTAGAATAGCTTCAAATCGCATTTGGAGACGTTTTAGACCAATTTGTGCATTTCGATGAAACTTGATTACACAAAAACATCAAAGTGCTTAAAATCACATTATAAACCGTTTTAGACCATTTTGAGCATTTCGATAACACTTTTCACACAAAAACATCAAAGAGCACAAAATAGCTTAATATCGTATTTAAAAACGTTTTAGACCATTTTGAGCATTTAGACAAAACTTTTTCACACAAAACACCAAAGTGCTTAGAATAGCTTCAAATCGCATTTGGAGACGTTTTAGACCATTTTGTGCATTTCGATGAAACTTGGTTACACAAAAACATCAAAGTGCTTAAAATCACATTATAAATCGTTTTAGACCATTTTGTGATTTTCGAAAAAACTTTTTAACATAAAAACACCAATGTGCTTAGAATAGCTTCAAATCACATTTGGAGACATTTTAGACCATTTTGTGATTTTCGAAAAAACTTGTTAACATAAAAACACGAAAGTGCTTAGAATAGCTTCAAATCGCATTTGGAAACGTTTTAGACCATTTTGTGATTTTCGAAAAAACTTTTTAACATAAAAACACGAAAGTGCTTAGAATCACATTATAAACCGTTTTAGACCATTTTGAGCATTTCGATAACAATTTTCACACAAAAACATCAAAGAGCACAAAATAGCTTAATATCGTATTTAAAAATGTTTTAGACCATTTTGAGCATTTAGATAAAACTTTTTCACACAAAACACCAAAGTGCTTAGAATAGCTTCAAATCGCATTTGGAGACGTTTTAGACCATTTTGTGATTTTTGAAAAAACTTGTTAACATAAAAATACCAAAGTGCTTAGAATAGCTTCAAATCACATTTGGAGATGTTTTAGACCATTTTGTGATTTTTGAAAAAACTTGTTAACATAAAAACACCAAAGTGCTTAGAATAGCTTCAAATCACATTTGGAGACGTTTTAGACCATTTTGTGATTTTCGAAAAAACTTGTTAACATAAAAACACGAAAGTGCTTAGAATAGCTTCAAATCGCATTTGGAAACGTTTTAGACCATTTTGTGATTTTCAAAAAAGATTGTTAACATAAAAACACCAAAGTGCTTAGAATCACAATATAAACCGTTTTAGACCATTTTGAGCATTTCGATAACAATTTTCACACAAAAACATCAAAGAGCACAAAATAGCTTAATATCGTATTTAAAAATGTTTTAGACCATTTTGAGCATTTAGATAAAACTTTTTCACACAAAACACCAAAGTGCTTAGAATAGCTTCAAATCGCATTTGGAGACGGTTTAGACCATTTTGTGATTTTGAAAAAACTTGTTAACATAAAAACACCAAAGTGCTTAGAATAGCTTCAAATCGTATTTGGAGACGTTTTAGACAATTTTGAGATTTTCGAAAAAACTTGGTTACACAAAAACATCAAAGTGCTTAAAATCACATTATAAACCGTTTTAGACCATTTTGAACATTTCGATAACACTTTTCACACAAAAACATCAAAGAGCACAAAATAGCTTAATATCGTATTTAAAAACGTTTTAGACCATTTTGAGCATTTCGACAAAACTTTTTCACACAAAACACCAAAGTGCTTAGAATAGCTTCAAATCGCATTTGGAGACGTTTTAGACCAATTTGTGCATTTCGATGAAACTTGATTACACAAAAACATCAACGTGCTTAAAATCACATTATAAACCGTTTTAGACCATTTTGAGCATTTCGATAACACTTTTCACACAAAAACATCAAAGAGCACAAAATAGCTTAATATCGTATTTAAAAACGTTTTAGACCATTTTGAGCATTTAGACAAAACTTTTTCACACAAAACACCAAAGTGCTTAGAATAGCTTCAAATCGCATTTGGAGACGTTTTAGACCATTTTGTGCATTTCGATGAAACTTGGTTACACAAAAACATCAAAGTGCTTAAAATCACATTATAAATCGTTTTAGACCATTTTGAGCATTTCGACAAAACTTTTTCACACCAAATACCAAAGGGCTTAGAATAGCTTCAAATCTTATTTGGAGACGTTTTAGACCATTTTGTGATTTTCGAAAAAACTTTTTAACATAAAAACACCAAAGTGCTTAGAATAGCTTCAAATCACATTTGGAGACGTTTTAGACCATTTTGTGATTTTCGAAAAAACTTGTTAACATAAAAACACGAAAGTGCTTAGAATAGTTTCAAATCGCATTTGGAAACGTTTTAGACCATTTTGTGATTTTCGAAAAAAATTGTTAACATAAAAACACCAAAGTGCTTAGAATCACATTATAAACCGTTTTAGACCATTTTGAGCATTTCGATAACAATTTTCACACAAAAACATCAAAGAGCACAAAATAGCTTAATATCGTATTTAAAAATGTTTTAGACCATTTTGAGCATTTAGATAAAACTTTTTCACACAAAACACCAAAGTGCTTAGAATAGCTTCAAATCGCATTTGGAGACCTTTTAGACCATTTTGTGATTTTTGAAAAAACTTGTTAACATAAAAACACCAAAGTGCTTAGAATAGCTTCAAATCACATTTGGAGACGTTTTAGACCATTTTGTGATTTTCGAAAAAACTTGTTAACATAAAAACACGAAAGTGCTTAGAATAGCTTCAAATCGCATTTGGAAACGTTTTAGACCATTTTGTGATTTTTGAAAAAACTTGTTAACATAAAAACACCAAAGTGCTTAGAATAGCTTCAAATCACATTTGGAGACGTTTTAGACCATTTTGTGATTTTCGAAAAAACTTGTTAACATAAAAACACGAAAGTGCTTAGAATAGCTTCAAATCGCATTTGGAGACATTTTAGACCAATTTGTGATTTTCGAAAAAACTTATCAACATAAAAACACCAAAGGGTTTAGAATATCTTCAAATCGCATTTGGAGACGTTTTAGACCATTTTGTGATTTTCGAAAAAACTTGTTAACATAAAAACACCAAAGTGCTTAGAATAGCTTCAAATCGCATTTGGAGACGTTTTAGACCAATTTGTGATTTTCGAAAAAACTTATCAACATAAAAACACCAAAGGGTTTAGAATAGCTTCATTTGGAGACGTTTTAGACCATTTTGTGATTTTGAAAAAACTTGTTAACATAAAAACACCAAAGTGCTTAGAATAGCTTCAAATCGCATTTGGAGACGTTTTAGACCATTTTGTGATTTTCGAAAAAACTTGTTAACATAAAAACACCAAAGTGCTTAGAATAGCTTCAAATCGTATTTGGAGACGTTTTAGACCATTTTGAGATTTTCGAAAAAACTTGGTTACACAAAAACATCAAAGTGCTTAAAATCACATTATAAACCGTTTTAGACCATTTTGAACATTTCGATAACACTTTTCACACAAAAACATCAAAGAGCACAAAATAGCTTAATATCGTATTTAAAAACGTTTTAGACCATTTTGAGCATTTCGACAAAACTTTTTCACACAAAACACCAAAGTGCTTAGAATAGCTTCAAATCGCATTTGGAGACGTTTTAGACCAATTTGTGATTTTCGAAAAAACTTTTTAACATAAAAACACCAAAGTGCTTAGAATAGCTTCAAATCACATTTGGAGACGTTTTAGACCATTTTGTGATTTTCGAAAAAACTTGTTAACATAAAAACACGAAAGTGCTTAGAATAGCTTCAAATCGCATTTGGAAACGTTTTAGACCATTTTGTGATTTTCGAAAAAAATTGTTAACTTAAAAACACCAAAGTGCTTAGAATCACATTATAAACCGTTTTAGACCATTTTGAGCATTTCGATAACAATTTTCACACAAAAACATCAAAGAGCACAAAATAGCTTAATATCGTATTTAAAAATGTTTTAGACCATTTTGAGCATTTAGATAAAACTTTTTCACACAAAACACCAAAGTGCTTAGAATAGCTTCAAATCGCATTTGGAGACGTTTTAGACCATTTTGTGATTTTTGAAAAAACTTGTTAACATAAAAACACCAAAGTGTTAGAATAGCTTCAAATCACATTTGGAGACGTTTCAGACCATTTTGTGATTTTCGAAAAAACTTGTTAACATAAAAACACGAAAGTGCTTAGAATAGCTTCAAATCGAATTTGGAAACGTTTTAGACCATTTTGTGATTTTCGAAAAAACTTGTTAACATAAAAACACGAAAGTGCTTAGAATAGCTTCAAATCGCATTTGGAAACGTTTTAGACCATTTTGTGATTTTCGAAAAAAATTGTTAACATAAAAACACCAAAGTGTTTAGAATAGCTTCAAATCGCATTTGGAGACGTTTTAGACCAATTTGTGATTTTCGAAAAAACTTATCAACATAAAAACACCAAATCGCATTTGGAGACGTTTTAGACCATTTTGTGATTTTGAAAAAACTTGTTAACATAAAAACACCAAAGTGCTTAGAATAGCTTCAAATCGCATTTGGAGACGTTTTAGACCATTTTGTGATTTTCGAAAAAACTTGTTAACATAAAAACACCAAAGTGCTTAGAATAGCTTCAAATCGTATTTGGAGACGTTTTAGACCATTTTGAGATTTTCGAAAAAACTTGGTTACACAAAAACATCAAAGTGCTTAAAATCACATTATAAACCGTTTTAGACCATTTTGAGAATTTCGATAACACTTTTCACACAAAAACATCAAAGAGCACAAAATAGCTTAATATCGTATTTAAAAACGTTTTAGACCATTTTGAGCATTTCGACAAAACTTTTTCACACAAAACACCAAAGTGCTTAGAATAGCTTCAAATCGCATTTGGAGACGTTTTAGACCAATTTGTGCATTTCGATGAAACTTGATTACACAAAAACATCAAAGTGCTTAAAATCACATTATAAACCGTTTTAGACCATTTTGAGCATTTCGATAACACTTTTCACACAAAAACATCAAAGAGCACAAAATAGCTTAATATCGTATTTAAAAACGTTTTAGACCATTTTGAGCATTTAGACAAAACTTTTTCACACAAAACACCAAAGTGCTTAGAATAGCTTCAAATCGCATTTGGAGACGTTTTAGACCATTTTGTGATTTTCGAAAAAACTTGTTAACATAAAAACATCAAAGTGTACAGAATAACTTCAAATCGCATTTGGAGACCGTTTTAGGCCAATTTGTGATTTTCGAAAAAACTTGTTAACCTAAAAATATCAAAGTGTTTAGAATAGCTTCAAATCGCATTTGGAGACGTTTTAGACCATTTTGTGATTTTCGAAAAAACTTGTTAACATAAAAACACCAAAGTGCTTCAAATCGCATTTGGAGACATTTTAGACCAATTTGTGATTTTTGAAAAAACTTGTTAACATAAAAACACCAAAGTGCTTACAATAGCTTCAAATCGTTTTTGGAGACGTTTTAGACCATTTTGTGATTTTGAACAAACTTGTTAACATAAAAACACCAAAGTGCTTAGAATAGCTTCAAATCGTATTTGGAGACGTTTTAGACCATTTTGAGATTTTCGAAAAAACTTGGTTACACAAAAACATCAAAGTGCTTAAAATCACATTATAAACCGTTTTAGACCATTTTGAGCATTTCGATAACACTTTTCACACAAAAACATCAAAGAGCACAAAATAGCTTAATATCGTAGACCATTTTGTGCATTTCGATGAAACTTGGTTACACAAAAACATCAAAGTGCTTAAAATCACATTATAAATCGTTTTAGACCATTTTGAGCATTTCGACAAAACTTTTTCACACAAAATACCAAAGTGCTTAGAATAGCTTCAAATCGCATTTGGAGACGTTTTAGACCATTTTGTGATTTTCGAAAAAACTTTTTAACATAAAAACACCAAAGTGCTTAGAATAGCTTCAAATCACATTTGGAGACATTTTAGACCATAAGTGCTTAGAATCACATTATAAACCGTTTTAGACCATTTTGAGCATTTCGATAACAATTTTCACACAAAAACATCAAAGAGCACAAAATAGCTTAATATCGTATTTAAAAATGTTTTAGACCATTTTGAGCATTTAGATAAAACTTTTTCACACAAAACACCAAAGTGCTTAGAATAGCTTCAAATCGCATTTGGAGACGTTTTAGACCATTTTGTGCATTTCGATGAAACTTGGTTACACAAAAACATCAAAGTGCTTAAAATCACATTATAAATCGTTTTAGACCATTTTGAGCATTTCGACAAAACTTTTTCACACAAAATACCAAAGTGCTTAGAATAGCTTCAAATCGCATTTGGAGACGTTTTAGACCATTTTGTGATTTTCGAAAAAACTTTTTAACATAAAAACACCAAAGTGCTTAGAATAGCTTCAAATCACATTTGGAGACATTTTAGACCATTTTGTGATTTTCGAAAAAACTTGTTAACATAAAAACACGAAAGTGCTTAGAATAGCTTCAAATCGCATTTGGAAACGTTTTAGACCATTTTGTGATTTTCCAAAAAAATTGTTAACATAAAAACACCAAAGTGCTTAGAATCACATTATAAACCGTTTTAGACCATTTTGAGCATTTCGATAACAATTTTCACACAAAAACATCAAAGAGCACAAAATAGCTTAATATCGTATTTAAAAATGTTTTAGACCATTTTGAGCATTTAGATAAAACTTTTTCACACAAAACACCAAAGTGCTTAGAATAGCTTCAAATCGCATTTGGAGACGTTTTAGACCATTTTGTGAATTTTGAAAAAACTTGTTAACATAAAAACACCAAAGTGCTTAGAATAGCTTCAAATCACATTTGGAGACGTTTTAGACCATTTTGTGATTTTCGAAAAAACTTGTTAACATAAAAACACGAAAGTGCTTAGAATAGCTTCAAATCGCATTTGGAAACGTTTTAGACCATTTTGTGATTTTCGAAAAAACTTGTTAACATAAAAACACGAAAGTGCTTAGAATAGCTTCAAATCGCATTTGGAAACGTTTTAGACCATTTTGTGATTTTCGAAAAAACTTGTTAACATAAAAACACGAAAGTGCTTAGAATAGCTTCAAATCGCATTTGGAAACGTTTTAGACCATTTTGTGATTTTCGAAAAAAATTGTTAACATAAAAACACCAAAGTGTTTAGAATAGCTTCAAATCGCATTTGGAGACGTTTTAGACCAATTTGTGATTTTCGAAAAAACTTATCAACATAAAAACACCAAAGGGTTTAGAATAGCTTCAAATCGCATTTGGAGACGTTTTAGACCATTTTGTGATTTTGAAAAAACTTGTTAACATAAAAACACCAAAGTGCTTAGAATAGCTTCAAATCGCATTTGGAGACGTTTTAGACCATTTTGTGATTTTCGAAAAAACTTGTTAACATAAAAACACCAAAGTGCTTAGAATAGCTTCAAATCGTATTTGGAGACGTTTTAGACCATTTTGAGATTTTCGAAAAAACTTGGTTACACAAAAACATCAAAGTGCTTAAAATCACATTATAAACCGTTTTAGACCATTTTGAGCATTTCGGTAACACTTTTCACACAAAAACATCAAAGAGCACAAAATAGCTTAATATCGTATTTAAAAACGTTTTAGACCATTTTGAGCATATAGACAAAACTTTTTCACACAAAACACCAAAGTGCTTAGAATAGCTTCAAATCGCATTTGGAGACGTTTTAGACCATTTTGTGCATTTCGATGAAACTTGGTTACACAAAAACATCAAAGTGCTTAAAATCACATTATAAATCGTTTTAGACCATTTTGAGCATTTCGACAAAACTTTTTCACACAAAATACCAAAGTGCTTAGAATAGCTTCAAATCGCATTTGGAGACGTTTTAGACCATTTTGTGATTTTCGAAAAAACTTTTTAACATAAAAACACCAAAGTGCTTAGAATAGCTTCAAATCACATTTGGAGACGTTTTAGACCATAAGTGCTTAGAATCACATTATAAACCGTTTTAGACCATTTTGAGCATTTCGATAACAATTTTCACACAAAAACATCAAAGAGCACAAAATAGCTTAATATCGTATTTAAAAATGTTTTAGACCATTTTGAGCATTTAGATAAAACTTTTTCACACAAAACACCAAAGTGCTTAGAATAGCTTCAAATCGCATTTGGAGACGTTTTAGACCATTTTGTGATTTTTGAAAAAACTTGTTAACATAAAAACACCAAAGTGCTTAGAATAGCTTCAAATCACATTTGGAGACGTTTTAGACCATTTTGTGATTTTCGAAAAAACTTGTTAACATAAAAACACGAAAGTGCTTAGAATAGCTTCAAATCGCATTTGGAAACGTTTTAGACCATTTAGTGATTTTCGAAAAAACTTGTTAACATAAAAACACGAAAGTGCTTAGAATAGCTTCAAATTGCATTTGGAAACGTTTTAGACCATTTTGTGATTTTCGAAAAAAATTGTTAACATAAAAACACCAATGTGCTTAGAATCACATTATAAACCGTTTTAGACCATTTTGAGCATTTCGATAACAATTTTCACACAAAAACATCAAAGAGCACAAAATAACTTAATATCGTATTTATAAATGTTTTAGACCATTTTGAGCATTTCGACAAAACTTTTTCACACAAAACACCAAAGTGCTTAGAATAGCTTCAAATCGCATTTGGAGACGTTTTAGACCATTTTGTGATTTCGATGAAACTTGATTACACAAAAACATCAAAGTGCTTAAAATCACATTATAAACCGTTTTAGACCATTTTGAGCATTTCGATAACACTTTTCACACAAAAACATCAAAGAGCAAAAAATAGCTTAATATCGTATTTAAAAACGTTTTAGACCATTTTGAGCATTTAGACAAAACTTTTTCACACAAAACACCAAAGTGCTTAGAATAGCTTCAAATTGCATTTGGAGACGTTTTAGAACATTTTGTGTTTTTCGAAAAAAACTGTTAACATAAAAACACCAAAGTGCTTAGAATAGCTTCAAATCGCATTTGGAGACGTTTTAGAACATTTTGTGTTCTTCGAAAAAACCTGTTAACATAAAAACACCAAAGTGCTTAGAATAGCTTCAAATCGCATTTGGAGACGTTTTAGACCATTTTGTGATTTTTGAAAAAACTTGTTAACATAAAAACACCAAAGTGCTTAGAATAGCTTCAAATCACATTTGGAGACGTTTTAGACCATTTTGTGATTTTCGAAAAAACTTGTTAACATAAAAACACGAAAGTGCTTAGAATAGCTTCAAATCGCATTTGGAAACGTTTTAGACCATTTTGTGATTTTCGAAAAAGATTGTTAACATAAAAACACCAAAGTGCTTAGAATCACAATATAAACCGTTTTAGACCATTTTGAGCATTTCGATAACAATTTTCACACAAAAACATCAAAGAGCACAAAATAGCTTAATATCGTATTTAAAAATGTTTTAGACCATTTTGAGCATTTAGATAAAATTTTTCACACAAAACACCAAAGTGCTTAGAATAGCTTTAAATCGCATTTGGAGACGGTTTAGACCATTTTGTGATTTTGAAAAAACTTGTTAACATAAAAACACCAAAGTGCTTAGAATAGCTTCAAATCGTATTTGGAGACGTTTTAGACCATTTTGAGATTTTCGAAAAAACTTGGTACACAAAAACATCAAAGTGCTTAAAATCACATTATAAACCGTTTTAGACCATTTTGAACATTTCGATAACACTTTTCACACAAAAACATCAAAGAGCACAAAATAGCTTAATATCGTATTTAAAAACGTTTTAGACCATTTTGAGCATTTCGACAAAACTTTTTCACACAAAACACCAAAGTGCTTAGAATAGCTTCAAATCGCATTTGGAGACGTTTTAGACCAATTTGTGCATTTCGATGAAACTTGATTACACAAAAACATCAACGTGCTTAAAATCACATTATAAACCGTTTTAGACCATTTTGAGCATTTCGATAACACTTTTCACACAAAAACATCAAAGAGCACAAAATAGCTTAATATCGTATTTAAAAACGTTTTAGACCATTTTGAGCATTTAGACAAAACTTTTTCACACAAAACACCAAAGTGCTTAGAATAGCTTCAAATCGCATTTGGAGACGTTTTAGACCATTTTGTGCATTTCGATGAAACTTGGTTACACAAAAACATCAAAGTGCTTAAAATCACATTATAAATCGTTTTAGACCATTTTGAGCATTTCGACAAAACTTTTTCACACAAAATACCAAAGGGCTTAGAATAGCTTCAAATCGCATTTGGAGACGTTTTAGACCATTTTGTGATTTTCGAAAAAACTTTTTAACATAAAAAGACCAAAGTGCTTAGAATAGCTTCAAATCACATTTGGAGACGTTTTAGACCATTTTGTGATTTTCGAAAAAACTTGTTAACATAAAAACACGAAAGTGCTTAGAATAGCTTCAAATCGCATTTGGAAACGTTTTAGACCATTTTGTGATTTTCGAAAAAAATTGTTAACATAAAAACACCAAAGTGCTTAGAATCACATTATAAACCGTTTTAGACCATTTTGAGCATTTCGATAACAATTTTCACACAAAAACATCAAAGAGCACAAAATAGCTTAATATCGTATTTAAAAATGTTTTAGACCATTTTGAGCATTTAGATAAAACTTTTTCACACAAAACACCAAAGTGCTTAGAATAGCTTCAAATCGCATTTGGAGACGTTTTAGACCATTTTGTGATTTTTGAAAAAACTTGTTAACATAAAAACACCAAAGTGCTTAGAATAGCTTCAAATCACATTTGGAGACGTTTTAGACCATTTTGTGATTTTCGAAAAAACTTATCAACATAAAAACACCAAAGGGTTTAGAATAGCTTCAAATCGCATTTGGAGACGTTTTAGACCATTTTGTGATTTTGAAAAAACTTGTTAACATAAAAACACCAAAGTGCTTAGAATAGCTTCAAATCGCATTTGGAGACGTTTTAGACTATTTTGTGATTTTCGAAAAAACTTGTTAACATAAAAACACCAAAGTGCTTAGAATAGCTTCAAATCGTATTTGGAGACGTTTTAGACCATTTTGAGATTTTCGAAAAAACTTGGTTACACAAAAACATCAAAGTGCTTAAAATCACATTATAAACCGTTTTAGACCATTTTGAGAATTTCGATAACACTTTTCACACAAAAACATCAAAGAGCACAAAATAGCTTAATATCGTATTTAAAAACGTTTTAGACCATTTTGAGCATTTCGACAAAACTTTTTCACACAAAACACCAAAGTGCTTAGAATAGCTTCAAATCGCATTTGGAGACGTTTTAGACCAAATTGTGCATTTCGATGAAACTTGATTACACAAAAACATCAAAGTGCTTAAAATCACATTATAAACCGTTTTAGACCATTTTGAGCATTTCGATAACACTTTTCACACAAAAACATCAAAGAGCACAAAATAGCTTAATATCGTATTTAAAAACGTTTTAGACCATTTTGAGCATTTAGACAAAACTTTTTCACACAAAACACCAAAGTGCTTAGAATAGCTTCAAATCGCATTTGGAGACGTTTTAGACCATTTTGTGCATTTCGATGAAACTTGGTTACACAAAAACATCAAAGTGCTTAAAATCACATTATAAATCGTTTTAGACCATTTTGAGCATTTCGACAAAACTTTTTCACACAAAATACCAAAGTGCTTAGAATAGCTTCAAATCGCATTTGGAGACGTTTTAGACCATTTTGTGATTTTCGAAAAAACTTTTTAACATAAAAACACCAAAGTGCTTAGAATAGCTTCAAATCACATTTGGAGACATTTTAGACCATAAGTGCTTAGAATCACATTATAAACCGTTTTAGACCATTTTGAGCATTTCGATAACAATTTTCACACAAAAACATCAAAGAGCACAAAATAGCTTAATATCGTATTTAAAAATGTTTTAGACCATTTTGAGCATTTAGATAAAACTTTTTCACACAAAACACCAAAGTGCTTAGAATAGCTTCAAATCGCATTTGGAGACGTTTTAGACCAATTTGTGATTTTTGAAAAAACTTGTTAACATAAAAACACCAAAGTGCTTAGAATAGCTTCAAATCACATTTGGAGACGTTTTAGACCATTTTGTGATTTTGAACAAACTTGTTAACATAAAAACACCAAAGTGCTTAGAATAGCTTCAAATCGTATTTGGAGACGTTTTAGACCATTTTGAGATTTTCGAAAAAACTTGGTTACACAAAAACATCAAAGTGCTTAAAATCACATTATAAACCGTTTTAGACCATTTTGAGCATTTCGATAACACTTTTCACACAAAAACATCAAAGAGCACAAAATAGCTTAATATCGTATTTAAAAACGTTTTAGACCATTTTGAGCATCTCGACAAAACTTTTTCACACAAAACACCAAAGTGCTTAGAATAGCTTCAAATCGCATTTGGAGACGTTTTAGACCAATTTGTGCATTTCGATGAAACTTGATTACACAAAAACATCAAAGTGCTTAAAATCACATTATAAACCGTTTTAGACCATTTTGAGCATTTCGATAACACTTTTCACACAAAAACATCAAAGAGCACAAAATAGCTTAATATCGTATTTAAAAACGTTTTAGACCATTTTGAGCATTTAGACAAAACTTTTTCACACAAAACACCAAAGTGCTTAGAATGGCTTCAAATCGCATTTGGAGACGTTTTAGACCATTTTGTGCATTTCGATGAAACTTGGTTACACAAAAACATCAAAGTGCTTAAAATCACATTATAAATCGTTTTAGACCATTTTGAGCATTTCGACAAAACTTTTTCACACAAAATACCAAAGTGCTTAGAATAGCTTCAAATCGCATTTGGAGACGTTTTAGACCATTTTGTGATTTTCGAAAAAACTTTTTAACATAAAAACACCAAAGTGCTTAGAATAGCTTCAAATCACATTTGGAGACATTTTAGACCATTTTGTGATTTTCGAAAAAACTTGTTAACATAAAAACACGAAAGTGCTTAGAATAGCTTCAAATCGCATTTGGAAACGTTTTAGACCATTTTGTGATTTTCGAAAAAACTTGTTAACATAAAAACACGAAAGTGCTTAGAATAGCTTCAAATCGCATTTGGAAACGTTTTAGACCATTTTGTGATTTTCGAAAAAAATTGTTAACATAAAAACACTAAAGTGTTTAGAATAGCTTCAAATCGCATTTGGAGACGTTTTAGACCAATTTGTGATTTTCGAAAAAACTTATCAACATAAAAACACCAAAGGGTTTAGAATAGCTTCAAATCGCATTTGGAGACGTTTTAGACCATTTTGTGATTTTGAAAAAACTTGTTAACATAAAAACACCAAAGTGCTTAGAATAGCTTCAAATCGCATTTGGAGACGTTTTAGACCATTTTGTGATTTTCGAAAAAACTTGTTAACATAAAAACACCAAAGTGCTTAGAATAGCTTCAAATCGTATTTGGAGACGTTTTAGACCATTTTGAGATTTTCGAAAAAACTTGGTTACACAAAAACATCAAAGTGCTTAAAATCATATTATAAACCGTTTTAGACCATTTTGAGCATTTCGGTAACACTTTTTACACAAAAACATCAAAGAGCACAAAATAGCTTAATATCGTATTTAAAAACGTTTTAGACCATTTTGAGCATTTAGACAAAACTTTTTCACACAAAACACCAAAGTGCTTAGAATAGCTTCAAATCGCATTTGGAGACGTTTTAGACCATTTTGTGCATTTCGATGAAACTTGGTTACACAAAAACATCAAAGTGCTTAAAATCACATTATAAATCGTTTTAGACCATTTTGAGCATTTCGACAAAACTTTTTCACACAAAATACCAAAGTGCTTAGAATAGCTTCAAATCGCATTTGGAGACGTTTTAGACCATTTTGTGATTTTCGAAAAAACTTTTTAACATAAAAACACCAAAGTGCTTAGAATAGCTTCAAATCACATTTGGAGACGTTTTAGACCATAAGTGCTTAGAATCACATTATAAACCGTTTTAGACCATTTTGAGCATTTCGATAACAATTTTCACACAAAAACATCAAAGAGCACAAAATAGCTTAATATCGTATTTAAAAATGTTTTAGACCATTTTGAGCATTTAGATAAAACTTTTTCACACAAAACACCAAAGTGCTTAGAATAGCTTCAAATCGCATTTGGAGACGTTTTAGACCATTTTGTGATTTTTGAAGAAACTTGTTAACATAAAAACACCAAAGTGCTTAGAATAGCTTCAAATCACATTTGGAGACGTTTTAGACCATTTTGTGATTTTCGAAAAAACTTGTTAACATAAAAACACGAAAGTGCTTAGAATAGCTTCAAATCGCATTTGGAAACGTTTTAGACCATTTAGTGATTTTCGAAAAAACTTGTTAACATAAAAACACGAAAGTGCTTAGAATAGCTTCAAATCGCATTTGGAAACGTTTTAGACCATTTTGTGATTTTCGAAAAAAATTGTTAACATAAAAACACCAAAGTGTTTAGAATAGCTTCAAATCGCATTTGGAGACGTTTTAGACCAATTTGTGATTTTCGAAAAAACTTATCAACATAAAAACACCAAAGGGTTTAGAATAGCTTCAAATCGCATTTGGAGACGTTTTAGACCATTTTGTGATTTTCGAAAAAACTTGTTAACATAAAAACATGAAAGTGCTTAGAATAGCTTCAAATCGTATTTGGAGACGTTTTAGACCATTTTGTGATTTCGAAAAAACTTGTTAACATAAAAACACCAATGTGCTTAGAATAGCTTCAAATCGCATTTTGAGACGTTTTAGACCATTTTGTGCATTTCGATGAAACTTGGTTACACAAAAACATCAAAGTGCTTAAAATCACATTATAAACCGTTTTAGACCATTTTGAGCATTTCGATAACACTTTTCACACAAAAACATCAAAGAGCACAAAATAGCTTAATATCGTATTTAAAAACGTTTTAGACCATTTTGAGCATTTCGACAAAACTTTTTCACACAAAACACCAAAGTGCTTAGAATAGCTTCAAATCGCATTTGGAGACGTTTTAGACCATTTTGTGATTTTCGAAAAAACTTGTTAACATAAAAACATCAAAGTGTACAGAATAACTTCAAATCGCATTTGGAGACCGTTTTAGGCCAATTTGTGATTTTCGAAAAAACTTGTTAACCTAAAAATACCAAAGTGTTTAGAATAGCTTCAAATCGCATTTGGAGACGTTTTAGAACATTTTGTGATTTTCGAAAAAACTTGTTAACATAAAAACACCAAAGTGCTTCAAATCGCATTTGGAGACATTTTAGACCAATTTGTGATTTTTGAAAAAACTTGTTAACATAAAAACACCAAAGTGCTTACAATAGCTTCAAATCGTATTTGGAGACGTTTTAGACCATTTTGTGATTTTCGAAAAAACTTGTTAACATAAAAACACCAAAGTACTTAGAATAGCTTCAAATCGCATTTGGAGACGTTTTAGACCATTTTATGCATTTCGATGAAACTTGGTTACACAAAAACATCAAAGTGCTTAAAATCACATTATAATCCGTTTTAGACCATTTTGAGCATTTCGATAACACTTTTCACACAAAAACATCAAAGAGCACAAAATAGCTTAATATCGTATTTAAAAACTTTTTAGACCATTTTGAGCATTTCGACAAAACTTTTTCACACAAAACACCAAAGTGCTTAGAATAGCTTCAAATCGCATTTGGAGACGTTTTAGACCATTTTGTGATTTTCGAAAAAAATTGTTAACATAAAAACATCAAAGTGTACAGAATAGCTTCAAATCGCATTTGGAGACCGTTTTAGGCCAATTTGTGATTTTCGAAAAAACTTGTTAACCTAAAAATACCAAAGTGTTTAGAATAGCTTCAAATCGCATTTGGAGACGTTTTAGACCATTTTGTGATTTTCGAAAAAACTTGTTAACATAAAAACACCAAAGTGCTTCAAATCGCATTTGAGACATTTTAGACCAATTTGTGATTTTTGAAAAAACTTGTTAACATAAAAACACCAAAGTGCTTACAATAGCTTCAAATCGTATTTGGAGACGTTTTAGACCATTTTGTGATTTTCGAAAAAACTTGTTAACATAAAAACACCAAAGTACTTAGAATAGCTTCAAATCGCATTTGGAGACGTTTTAGACCATTTTATGCATTTCGATGAAACTTGGTTACACAAAAACATCAAAGTGCTTAAAATCACATTATAATCCGTTTTAGACCATTTTGAGCATTTCGATAACACTTTTCACACAAAAACATCAAAGAGCACAAAATAGCTTAATATCGTATTTAAAAACGTTTTAGACCATTTTGAGCATTTAGACAAAACTTTTTCACACAAAACACCAAAGTGCTTAGAATAGCTTCAAATCGCATTTGGAGACGTTTTAGAACATTTTGTGTTTTTCGAAAAAAACTGTTAACATAAAAACACCAAAGTGCTTAGAATAGCTTCAAATCGCATTTGGAGACGTTTTAGAACATTTTGTGTTCTTCGAAAAAACCTGTTAACATAAAAACACCAAAGTGCTTAGAATAGCTTCAAATCGAATTTGGAGACGTTTTAGACCATTTTGTGATTTTTGAAAAAACTTGTTAACATAAAAACACCAAAGTGCTTAGAATAGCTTCAAATCACATTTGGAGACGTTTTAGACCATTTTGTGATTTTCGAAAAAACTTGTTAACATAAAAACACGAAAGTGGTTAGAATAGCTTCAAATCGCATTTGGAAACGTTTTAGACCATTTTGTGATTTTCGAAAAAGATTGTTAACATAAAAACACCAAAGTGCTTAGAATCACAATATAAACCGTTTTAGACCATTTTGAGCATTTCGATAACAATTTTCACACAAAAACATCAAAGAGCACAAAATAGCTTAATATCGTATTTAAAAATGTTTTAGACAATTTTGAGCATTTAGATAAAACTTTTTCACACAAAACACCAAAGTGCTTAGAATAGCTTCAAATCGCATTTGGAGACGGTTTAGACCATTTTGTGATTTTGAAAAAACTTGTTAACATAAAAACACCAAAGTGCTTAGAATAGCTTCAAATCGTATTTGGAGACGTTTTAGACCATTTTGAGATTTTCGAAAAAACTTGGTTACACAAAAACATCAAAGTGCTTAAAATCACATTATAAACCGTTTTAGACCATTTTGAACATTTCGATAACACTTTTCACACAAAAACATCAAAGAGCACAAAATAGCTTAATATCGTATTTAAAAACGTTTTAGACCATTTTGAGCATTTCGACAAAACTTTTTCACACAAAACACCAAAGTGCTTAGAATAGCTTCAAATCGCATTTGGAGACGTTTTAGACCAATTTGTGCATTTCGATGAAACTTGATTACACAAAAACATCAACGTGCTTAAAATCACATTATAAACCGTTTTAGACCATTTTGAGCATTTCGATAACACTTTTCACACAAAAACATCAAAGAGCACAAAATAGCTTAATATCGTATTTAAAAACGTTTTAGACCATTTTGAGCATTTAGACAAAACTTTTTCACACAAAACACCAAAGTGCTTAGAATAGCTTCAAATCGCATTTGGAGACGTTTTAGACCATTTTGTGCATTTCGATGAAACTTGGTTACACAAAAACATCAAAGTGCTTAAAATGACATTATAAATCGTTTTAGACCATTTTGAGCATTTCGACAAAACTTTTTCACACAAAATACCAAAGGGCTTAGAATAGCTTCAAATCGCATTTGGAGTCGTTTTAGACCATTTTGTGATTTTCGAAAAAACTTTTTAACATAAAAACACCAAAGTGCTTAGAATAGCTTCAAATCACATTTGGAGACGTTTTAGACCATTTTGTGATTTTCGAAAAAACTTGTTAACATAAAAACACGAAAGTGCTTAGAATAGCTTCAAATCGCATTTGGAAACGTTTTAGACCATTTTGTGATTTTCGAAAAAAATTGTTAACATAAAAACACCAAAGTGCTTAGAATCACATTATAAACCGTTTTAGACCATTTTGAGCATTTCGATAACAATTTTCACACAAAAACATCAAAGAGCACAAAATAGCTTAATATCGTATTTAAAAATGTTTTAGACCATTTTGAGCATTTAGATAAAATTTTTCACACAAAACACCAAAGTGCTTAGAATAGCTTCAAATCGCATTTGGAGACGGTTTAGACCATTTTGTGATTTTGAAAAAACTTGTTAACATAAAAACACCAAAGTGCTTAGAATAGCTTCAAATCGCATTTGGAGACCTTTTAGACCATTTTGTGATTTTCGAAAAAACTTGTTAACATAAAAACACCAAAGTGCTTAGAATAGCTTCAAATCGTATTTGGAGACGTTTTAGACCATTTTGAGATTTTCGAAAAAACTTGGTTACACAAAAACATCAAAGTGCTTAAAATCACATTATAAACCGTTTTAGACCATTTTGAGCATTTCGATAACACTTTTCACACAAAAACATCAAAGAGCACAAAATAGCTTAATATCGTATTTAAAAACGTTTTAGACCATTTTGAGCATTTCGACAAAACTTTTTCACACAAAACACCAAAGTGCTTAGAATAGCTTCAAATCGCATTTGGAGACGTTTTAGACCAATTTGTGCATTTCGATGAAACTTGATTACACAAAAACATCAAAGTGCTTAAAATCACATTATAAACCGTTTTAGACCATTTTGAGCATTTCGATAACACTTTTCACACAAAAACATCAAAGAGCACAAAATAGCTTAATATCGTATTTAAAAACGTTTTAGACCATTTTGAGCATTTAGACAAAACTTTTTCACACAAAACACCAAAGTGCTTAGAATAGCTTCAAATCGCATTTGGAGACGTTTTAGACCATTTTGTGCATTTCGATGAAACTTGGTTACACAAAAACATCAAAGTGCTTAAAATCACATTATATATCGTTTTAGACCATTTTGAGCATTTCGACAAAACTTTTTCACACAAAATACCAAAGTGCTTAGAATAGCTTCAAATCGCATTTGGAGACGTTTTAGACCATTTTGTGATTTTCGAAAAAACTTTTTAACATAAAAACACCAAAGTGCTTAGAATAGCTTCAAATCACATTTGGAGACGTTTTAGACCATAAGTGCTTAGAATCACATTATAAACCGTTTTAGACCATTTTGAGCATTTCGATAACAATTTTCACACAAAAACATCAAAGAGCACAAAATAGCTTAATATCGTATTTAAAAATGTTTTAGACCATTTTGAGCATTTAGATAAAACCTTTTCACACAAAACACCAAAGTGCTTAGAATAGCTTCAAATCGCATTTGGAGACGTTTTAGACCATTTTGTGATTTTTGAAAAAACTTGTTAACATAAAAACACCAAAGTGCTTAGAATAGCTTCAAATCACATTTGGAGACGTTTTAGACCATTTTGTGATTTTCGAAAAAACTTGTTAACATAAAAACACGAAAGTGCTTAGAATAGCTTCAAATCGCATTTGGAAACGTTTTAGACCATTTAGTGATTTTCGAAAAAACTTGTTAACATAAAAACACGAAAGTGCTTAGAATAGCTTCAAATCGCATTTGGAAACGTTTTAGACCATTTTGTGATTTTCGAAAAAAATTGTTAACATAAAAACACCAAAGTGTTTAGAATAGCTTCAAATCACATTTGGAGACGTTTTAGACCAATTTGTGATTTTCGAAAAAACTTATCAACATAAAAACACCAAAGGGTTTAGAATAGCTTCAAATCGCATTTGGAGACGTTTTAGACCATTTTGTGATTTTCGAAAAAACTTGTTAACATAAAAACACCAAAGTGCTTCAAATCGCATTTGGAGACATTTTAGACCAATTTGTGATTTTTGAAAAAACTTGTTAACATAAAAACACCAAAGTGCTTACAATAGCTTCAAATCGTATTTGGAGACGTTTTAGACCATTTTGTGATTTTCGAAAAAACTTGTTAACATAAAAACACCAAAGTACTTAGAATAGCTTCAAATCGCATTTGGAGACGTTTTAGACCATTTTATGCATTTCGATGAAACTTGGTTACACAAAAACATCAATGTGCTTAAATTCACATTATAATCCGTTTTAGACCATTTTGAGCATTTCGATAACACTTTTCACACAAAAACATCAAAGAGCACAAAATAGCTTAATATCGTATTTAAAAACGTTTTAGACCATTTTGAGCATTTAGACAAAACTTTTTCACACAAAACACCAAAGTGTTTAGAATAGCTTCAAATCGCATTTGGAGACGTTTTAGACCATTTTGTGATTTTCGAAAAAACTTGTTAACATAAAAACACCAAAGTGCTTCAAATCGCATTTGAGACATTTTAGACCAATTTGTGATTTTTGAAAAAACTTGTTAACATAAAAACACCAAAGTGCTTACAATAGCTTCAAATCGTATTTGGAGACGTTTTAGACCATTTTGTGATTTTCGAAAAAACTTGTTAACATAAAAACACCAGAGTACTTAGTATAGCTTCAAATCGCATTTGGAGACGTTTTAGACCATTTTATGCATTTCGATGAAACTTGGTTACACAAAAACATCAAAGTGCTTAAAATCACATTATAATCCGTTTTAGACCATTTTGAGCATTTCGATAACACTTTTCACACAAAAACATCAAAGAGCACAAAATAGCTTAATATCGTATTTAAAAACTTTTTAGACCATTTTGAGCATTTCGACAAAACTTTTTCACACAAAACACCAAAGTGCTTAGAATAGCTTCAAATCGCATTTGGAGACGTTTTAGACCATTTTGTGATTTTCGAAAAAAATTGTTAACATAAAAACATCAAAGTGTACAGAATAGCTTCAAATCGCATTTGGAGACCGTTTTAGGCCAATTTGTGATTTTCGAAAAAACTTGTTAACCTAAAAATACCAAAGTGTTTAGAATAGCTTCAAATCGCATTTGGAGACGTTTTAGACCATTTTGTGATTTTCGAAAAAACTTGTTAACATAAAAACACCAAAGTGCTTAGAATAGCTTCAAATCGCATTTGGAGACATTTTAGACCAATTTGTGATTTTCGAAAAAACTTATCAACATAAAAACACCAAAGGGTTTAGAATATCTTCAAATCGCATTTGGAGACGTTTTAGACCATTTTGTGATTTTCGAAAAAACTTGTTAACATAAAAACACCAAAGTGCTTAGAATAGCTTCAAATCGCATTTGGAGACGTTTTAGACCAATTTGTGATTTTCGAAAAAACTTATCAACATAAAAACACCAAAGGGTTTAGAATAGCTTCATTTGGAGACGTTTTAGACCATTTTGTGATTTTGAAAAAACTTGTTAACATAAAAACACCAAAGTGCTTAGAATAGCTTCAAATCGCATTTGGAGACGTTTTAGACCATTTTGTGATTTTCGAAAAAACTTGTTAACATAAAAACACCAAAGTGCTTAGAATAGCTTCAAATCGTATTTGGAGACGTTTTAGACCATTTTGAGATTTTCGAAAAAACTTGGTTACACAAAAACATCAAAGTGCTTAAAATCACATTATAAACCGTTTTAGACCATTTTGAGCATTTCGATAACACTTTTCACACAAAAACATCAAAGAGCACAAAATAGCTTAATATCGTATTTAAAAACGTTTTAGACCATTTTGAGCATTTCGACAAAACTTTTTCACACAAAACACCAAAGTGCTTAGAATAGCTTCAAATCGCATTTGGAGACGTTTTAGACCAATTTGTGATTTTTGAAAAAACTTGTTAACATAAAAACACCAAAATGCTTAGAATAGCTTCAAATCACATTTGGAGACGTTTTAGACCATTTTGTGATTTTCGAAAAAACTTGTTAACATAAAAACACGAAAGTGCATAGAATAGCTTCAAATCGCCTTTGGAAACGTTTTAGACCATTTTGTGATTTTCGAAAAAACTTTTTAACATAAAAACACGAAAGTGCTTAGAATCACATTATAAACAGTTTTAGACCATTTTGAGCATTTCGATAACAATTTTCACACAAAAACATCAAAGAGCACAAAATAGCTTAATATCGTATTTAAAAATGTTTTAGACCATTTTGAGCATTTAGATAAAACTTTTTCACACAAAACACCAAAGTGCTTAGAATAGCTTCAAATCGCATTTGGAGACGTTTTAGACCATTTTGTGATTTTTGAAAAAACTTGTTAACATAAAAACACCAAAGTGCTTAGAATAGCTTCAAATCACATTTGGAGATGTTTTAGACCATTTTGTGATTTTTGAAAAAACTTGTTAACATAAAAACACGAAAGTGCTTAGAATAGCTTCAAATCGCATTTGGAAACGTTTTAGACCATTTTGTGATTTTTGATAAAGATTGTTAACATAAAAACACCAATGTGCTTAGAATCACATTATAAACCGTTTTAGACCATTTTGAGCATTTCGATAACAATTTTCACACAAAAACATCAAAGAGCACAAAATAGCTTAATATCGTATTTATAAATGTTTTAGACCATTTTGAGCATTTCGACAAAACTTTTTCACACAAAACACCAAAGTGCTTAGAATAGTTTCAAATCGCATTTGGAGACGTTTTTTATACCATTTTGTGATTTCGATGAAACTTGATTACACAAAAACATCAAAGTGCTTAAAATCACATTATAAACCGTTTTAGACCATTTTGAGCATTTCGATAACACTTTTCACACAAAAACATCAAAGAGCACAAAATAGCTTAATATCGTATTTAAAAACGTTTTAGACCATTTTGAGCATTTAGACAAAACTTTTTCACACAAAACACCAAAGTGCTTAGAATAGCTTCAAATCGCATTTGGAGACGTTTTAGAACATTTTGTGTTTTTTGAAAAAAACTGTTAACATAAAAACACCAAAGTGCTTAGAATAGCTTCAAATCGCATTTGGAGACGTTTTAGAACATTTTGTGTTCTTCGAAAAAACCTGTTAACATAAAAACACCAAAGTGCTTAGAATAGCTTCAAATCGCATTTGGAGACGTTTTAGACCATTCTGTGATTTTTGAAAAAACTTGTTAACATAAAAACACCAAAGTGCTTAGAATAGCTTCAAATCACATTTGGAGACGTTTTAGACCATTTTGTGATTTTCGAAAAAACTTGTTAACATAAAAACACGAAAGTGCTTAGAATAGCTTCAAATCGCATTTGGAGACGTTTTAGAACATTTTGTGTTCTTCGAAAAAACCTGTTAACATAAAAACTCCAAAGTGCTTAGAATAGCTTCAAATCGCATTTGGAGACGTTTTAGACCATTTTGTGATTTTCGAAAAAACTTGTTAACATAAAAACACGAAAGTGCTTAGAATAGCTTCAAATCGCATTTGGAAACGTTTTAGACCATTTTGTGATTTTCGAAAAAACTTGTTAACATAAAAACACGAAAGTGCTTAGAATAGCTTCAAATCGCATTTGGAAACGTTTTAGACCATTTTGTGATTTTCGAAAAAAATTGTTAACATAAAAACACCAAAGTGTTTAGAATAGCTTCAAATCGCATTTGGAGACGTTTTAGACCAATTTGTGATTTTCGAAAAAACTTATCAACATAAAAACACCAAAGGGTTTAGAATAGCTTCAAATCGCATTTGGAGACGTTTTAGACCATTTTGTGATTTTCGAAAAAACTTGTTAACATAAAAACACGAAAGTGCTTAGAATAGCTTCAAATCGCATTTGGAAACGTTTTAGACCATTTTGTGATTTTCGAAAAAACTTGTTAACATAAAAACATGAAAGTGCTTAGAATAGCTTCAAATCGTATTTGGAGACGTTTTAGACCATTTTGTGATTTTCGAAAAAACTTGTTAACATAAAAACACCAATGTGCTTAGAATAGCTTCAAATCGCATTTTGAGACGTTTTAGACCATTTTGTGCATTTCGATGAAACTTGGTTACACAAAAACATCAAAGTGCTTAAAATCACATTATAAACCATTTTAGACCATTTTGAGCATTTCGATAACACTTTTCACACAAAAACATCAAAGAGCACAAAATAGCTTAATGTCGTATTTAAAAATGTTTTAGACCATTTTGAGCATTTAGATAAAACTTTTTCACACAAAACACCAAAGTGCTTAGAATAGCTTCAAATCGCATTTGGAGACGGTTTAGACCATTTTGTGATTTTGAAAAAACTTGTTAACATAAAAACACCAAAGTGCTTAGAATAGCTTCAAATCGCATTTGGAGACGTTTTAGACCATTTTGTGATTTTCGAAAAAACTTGTTAACATAAAAACACCAAAGTGCTTAGAATAGCTTCAAATCGTATTTGGAGACGTTTTAGACCATTTTGAGATTTTCGAAAAAACTTGGTTACACAAAAACATCAAAGTGCTTAAAATCACATTATAAACCGTTTTAGACCATTTTGAACATTTCGATAACACTTTTCACACAAAAACATCAAAGAGCACAAAATAGCTTAATATCGTATTTAAAAACGTTTTAGACCATTTTGAGCATTTCGACAAAACTTTTTCACACAAAACACCAAAGTGCTTAGAATAGCTTCAAATCGCATTTGGAGACGTTTTAGACCAATTTGTGATTTTCGAAAAAACTTTTTAACATAAAAACACCAAAGTGCTTAGAATAGCTTCAAATCACATTTGGAGACGTTTTAGACCATTTTGTGATTTTCGAAAAAACTTGTTAACATAAAAACACGAAAGTGCTTAGAATAGCTTCAAATCGCATTTGGAAACGTTTTAGACCATTTTGTGATTTTCGAAAAAAATTGTTAACATAAAAACACCAAAGTGCTTAGAATCACATTATAAACCGTTTTAGACCATTTTGAGCATTTCGATAACAATTTTCACAAAAAAACATCAAAGAGCACAAAATAGCTTAATATCGTATTTAAAAATGTTTTAGACCATTTTGAGCATTTAGATAAAACTTTTTCACACAAAACACCAAAGTGCTTAGAATAGCTTCAAATCGCATTTGGAGACGTTTTAGACCATTTTGTGATTTTTGAAAAAACTTGTTAACATAAAAACACCAAAGTGCTTAGAATAGCTTCAAATCACATTTGGAGACGTTTTAGACCATTTTGTGATTTTCGAAAAAACTTGTTAACATAAAAACACGAAAGTGCTTAGAATAGCTTCAAATCGCATTTGGAAACGTTTTAGACCATTTAGTGATTTTCGAAAAAACTTGTTAACATAAAAACACGAAAGTGCTTAGAATAGCTTCAAATTGCATTTGGAAACGTTTTAGACCATTTTGTGATTTTCGAAAAAAATTGTTAACATAAAAACACCAATGTGCTTAGAATCACATTATAAACCGTTTTAGACCATTTTGAGCATTTCGATAACAATTTTCACACAAAAACATCAAAGAGCACAAAATAACTTAATATCGTATTTATAAATGTTTTAGACCATTTTGAGCATTTCGACAAAACTTTTTCACACAAAACACCAAAGTGCTTAGAATAGCTTCAAATCGCATTTGGAGACGTTTTAGACCATTTTGTGATTTCGATGAAACTTGATTACACAAAAACATCAAAGTGCTTAAAATCACATTATAAACCGTTTTAGACCATTTTGAGCATTTCGATAACACTTTTCACAAAAAAACATCAAAGAGCACAAAATAGCTTAATATCGTATTTAAAAACGTTTTAGACCATTTTGAGCATTTAGACAAAACTTTTTCACACAAAACACCAAAGTGCTTAGAATAGCTTCAAATCGCATTTGGAGACGTTTTAGAACATTTTGTGTTTTTCGAAAAAAACTGTTAACATAAAAACACCAAAGTGCTTAGAATAGCTTCAAATCGCATTTGGAGACGTTTTAGAACATTTTGTGTTCTTCGAAAAAACCTGTTAACATAAAAACACCAAAGTGCTTAGAATAGCTTCAAATCGCATTTGGAGACGTTTTAGACCATTTTGTGATTTTTGAAAAAACTTGTTAACATAAAAACACCAAAGTGCTTAGAATAGCTTCAAATCACATTTGGAGACGTTTTAGACCATTTTGTGATTTTCGAAAAAACTTGTTAACATAAAAACACGAAAGTGCTTAGAATAGCTTCAAATCGCATTTGGAAACGTTTTAGACCATTTTGTGATTTTCGAAAAAGATTGTTAACATAAAAACACCAAAGTGCTTAGAATCACAATATAAACCGTTTTAGACCATTTTGAGCATTTCGATAACAATTTTCACACAAAAACATCAAAGAGCACAAAATAGCTTAATATCGTATTTAAAAATGTTTTAGACCATTTTGAGCATTTAGATAAAATTTTTCACACAAAACACCAAAGTGCTTAGAATAGCTTTAAATCGCATTTGGAGACGGTTTAGACCATTTTGTGATTTTGAAAAAACTTGTTAACATAAAAACACCAAAGTGCTTAGAATAGCTTCAAATCGTATTTGGAGACTTTTTAGACCATTTTGAGATTTTCGAAAAAACTTGGTTACACAAAAACATCAAAGTGCTTAAAATCACATTATAAACCGTTTTAGACCATTTTGAACATTTCGATAACACTTTTCACACAAAAACATCAAAGAGCACAAAATAGCTTAATATCGTATTTAAAAACGTTTTAGACCATTTTGAGCATTTCGACAAAACTTTTTCACACAAAACACCAAAGTGCTTAGAATAGCTTCAAATCGCATTTGGAGACGTTTTAGACCAATTTGTGCATTTCGATGAAACTTGATTACACAAAAACATCAACGTGCTTAAAATCACATTATAAACCGTTTTAGACCATTTTGAGCATTTCGATAACACTTTTCACACAAAAACATCAAAGAGCACAAAATAGCTTAATATCGTATTTAAAAACGTTTTAGACCATTTTGAGCATTTAGACAAAACTTTTTCACACAAAACACCAAAGTGCTTAGAATAGCTTCAAATCGCATTTGGAGACGTTTTAGACCATTTTGTGCATTTCGATGAAACTTGGTTACACAAAAACATCAAAGTGCTTAAAATCACATTATAAATCGTTTTAGACCATTTTGAGCATTTCGACAAAACTTTTTCACACAAAATACCAAAGGGCTTAGAATAGCTTCAAATCGCATTTGGAGACGTTTTAGACCATTTTGTGATTTTCGAAAAAACTTTTTAACATAAAAAGACCAAAGTGCTTAGAATAGCTTCAAATCACATTTGGAGACGTTTTAGACCATTTTGTGATTTTCGAAAAAACTTGTTAACATAAAAACACGAAAGTGCTTAGAATAGCTTCAAATCGCATTTGGAAACGTTTTAGACCATTTTGTGATTTTCGAAAAATATTGTTAACATAAAAACACCAAAGTGCTTAGAATCACATTATAAACCGTTTTAGACCATTTTGAGCATTTCGATAACAATTTTCACACAAAAACATCAAAGAGCACAAAATAGCTTAATATCGTATTTAAAAATGTTTTAGACCATTTTGAGCATTTAGATAAAACTTTTTCACACAAAACACCAAAGTGCTTAGAATAGCTTCAAATCGCATTTGGAAACGTTTTAGACCATTTTGTGATTTTCGAAAAAAATTGTTAACATAAAAACACCAAAGTGTTTAGAATAGCTTCAAATCGCATTTGGAGACGTTTTAGACCAATTTGTGATTTTCGAAAAAACTTATCAACATAAAAACACCAAAGGGTTTAGAATAGCTTCAAATCGCATTTGGAGACGTTTTAGACCATTTTGTGATTTTCGAAAAAACTTGTTAACATAAAAACACGAAAGTGCTTAGAATAGCTTCAAATCGCATTTGGAAACGTTTTAGACCATTTTGTGATTTTCGAAAAAACTTGTTAACATAAAAACATGAAAGTGCTTAGAATAGCTTCAAATCGTATTTGGAGACGTTTTAGACCATTTTGTGATTTTCGAAAAAACTTGTTAACATAAAAACACCAATGTGCTTAGAATAGCTTCAAATCGCATTTTGAGACGTTTTAGACCATTTTGTGCATTTCGATGAAACTTGGTTACACAAAAACATCAAAGTGCTTAAAATCACATTATAAACCATTTTAGACCATTTTGAGCATTTCGATAACACTTTTCACACAAAAACATCAAAGAGCACAAAATAGCTTAATATCGTATTTAAAAACGTTTTAGACCATTTTGAGCATTTCGACAAAACTTTTTCACACAAAACACCAAAGTGCTTAGAATAGCTTCAAATCGCATTTGGAGACGTTTTAGACCATTTTGTGATTTTCGAAAAAACTTGTTAACATAAAAACATCAAAGTGTACAGAATAACTTCAAATCGCATTTGGAGACCGTTTTAGGCCAATTTGTGATTTTCGAAAAAACTTGTTAACCTAAAAATACCAAAGTGTTTAGAATAGCTTCAAATCGCATTTGGAGACGTTTTAGAACATTTTGTGATTTTCGAAAAAACTTGTTAACATAAAAACACCAAAGTGCTTCAAATCGCATTTGGAGACATTTTAGACCAATTTGTGATTTTTTAAAAAACTTGTTAACATAAAAACACCAAAGTGCTTACAATAGCTTCAAATCGTATTTGGAGACGTTTTAGACCATTTTGTGATTTTCGAAAAAACTTGTTAACATAAAAACACCAAAGTACTTAGAATAGCTTCAAATCGCATTTGGAGACGTTTTAGACCATTTTATGCATTTCGATGAAACTTGGTTACACAAAAACATCAAAGTGCTTAAAATCACATTATAATCCGTTTTAGACCATTTTGAGCATTTCGATAACACTTTTCACACAAAAACATCAAAGAGCACAAAATAGCTTAATATCGTATTTAAAAACTTTTTAGACCATTTTGAGCATTTCGACAAAACTTTTTCACACAAAACACCAAAGTGCTTAGAATAGCTTCAAATCGCATTTGGAGACGTTTTAGACCATTTTGTGATTTTCGAAAAAAATTGTTAACATAAAAACACCAAAGTGCTTAGAATAGCTTCAAATCGTATTTGGAGACGTTTTAGACCATTTTGAGATTTTCGAAAAAACTTGGTTACACAAAAACATCAAAGTGCTTAAAATCACATTATAAACCGTTTTAGACCATTTTGAACATTTCGATAACACTTTTCACACAAAAACATCAAAGAGCACAAAATAGCTTAATATCGTATTTAAAAACGTTTTAGACCATTTTGAGCATTTCGACAAAACTTTTTCACACAAAACACCAAAGTGCTTAGAATAGCTTCAAATCGCATTTGGAGACGTTTTAGACCAATTTGTGCATTTCGATGAAACTTGATTACACAAAAACATCAACGTGCTTAAAATCACATTATAAACCGTTTTAGACCATTTTGAGCATTTCGATAACACTTTTCACACAAAAACATCAAAGAGCACAAAATAGCTTAATATCGTATTTAAAAACGTTTTAGACCATTTTGAGCATTTAGACAAAACTTTTTCACACAAAACACCAAAGTGCTTAGAATAGCTTCAAATCGCATTTGGAGACGTTTTAGACCATTTTGTGCATTTCGATGAAACTTGGTTACACAAAAACATCAAAGTGCTTAAAATCACATTATAAATCGTTTTAGACCATTTTGAGCATTTCGACAAAACTTTTTCACACCAAATACCAAAGGACTTAGAATAGCTTCAAATCGCATTTGGAGACGTTTTAGACCATTTTGTGATTTTCGAAAAAACTTTTTAACATAAAAACACCAAAGTGCTTAGAATAGCTTCAAATCACATTTGGAGACGTTTTAGACCATAAGTGCTTAGAATCACATTATAAACCGTTTTAGACCATTTTGAGCATTTCGATAACAATTTTCACACAAAAACATCAAAGAGCACAAAATAGCTTAATATCGTATTTAAAAATGTTTTAGACCATTTTGAGCATTTAGATAAAACTTTTTCACACAAAACACCAAAGTGCTTAGAATAGCTTCAAATCGCATTTGGAGACGTTTTAGACCATTTTGTGATTTTTGAAAAAACTTGTTAACATAAAAATACCAAAGTGCTTAGAATAGCTTCAAATCACATTTGGAGATGTTTTAGACCATTTTGTGATTTTTGAAAAAACTTGTTAACATAAAAACACCAAAGTGCTTAGAATAGCTTCAAATCACATTTGGAGACGTTTTAGACCATTTTGTGATTTTCGAAAAAACTTGTTAACATAAAAACACGAAAGTGCTTAGAATAGCTTCAAATCGCATTTGGAAACGTTTTAGACCATTTTGTGATTTTCAAAAAAGATTGTTAACATAAAAACACCAAAGTGCTTAGAATCACAATATAAACCGTTTTAGACCATTTTGAGCATTTCGATAACAATTTTCACACAAAAACATCAAAGAGCACAAAATAGCTTAATATCGTATTTAAAAATGTTTTAGACCATTTTGAGCATTTAGATAAAACTTTTTCACACAAAACACCAAAGTGCTTAGAATAGCTTCAAATCGCATTTGGAGACGGTTTAGACCATTTTGTGATTTTGAAAAAACTTGTTAACATAAAAACACCAAAGTGCTTAGAATAGCTTCAAATCGTATTTGGAGACGTTTTAGACCATTTTGAGATTTTCGAAAAAACTTGGTTACACAAAAACATCAAAGTGCTTAAAATCACATTATAAACCGTTTTAGACCATTTTGAACATTTCGATAACACTTTTCACACAAAAACATCAAAGAGCACAAAATAGCTTAATATCGTATTTAAAAACGTTTTAGACCATTTTGAGCATTTCGACAAAACTTTTTCACACAAAACACCAAAGTGCTTAGAATAGCTTCAAATCGCATTTGGAGACGTTTTAGACCAATTTGTGCATTTCGATGAAACTTGATTACACAAAAACATCAACGTGCTTAAAATCACATTATAAACCGTTTTAGACCATTTTGAGCATTTCGATAACACTTTTCACACAAAAACATCAAAGAGCACAAAATAGCTTAATATCGTATTTAAAAACGTTTTAGACCATTTTGAGCATTTAGACAAAACTTTTTCACACAAAACACCAAAGTGCTTAGAATAGCTTCAAATCGCATTTGGAGACGTTTTAGACCATTTTGTGCATTTCGATGAAACTTGGTTACACAAAAACATCAAAGTGCTTAAAATCACATTATAAATCGTTTTAGACCATTTTGAGCATTTCGACAAAACTTTTTCACACCAAATACCAAAGGGCTTAGAATAGCTTCAAATCGCATTTGGAGACGTTTTAGACCATTTTGTGATTTTCGAAAAAACTTTTTAACATAAAAACACCAAAGTGCTTAGAATAGCTTCAAATCACATTTGGAGACGTTTTAGACCATTTTGTGATTTTCGAAAAAACTTGTTAACATAAAAACACGAAAGTGCTTAGAATAGTTTCAAATCGCATTTGGAAACGTTTTAGACCATTTTGTGATTTTCGAAAAAAATTGTTAACATAAAAACACCAAAGTGCTTAGAATCACATTATAAACCGTTTTAGACCATTTTGAGCATTTCGATAACAATTTTCACACAAAAACATCAAAGAGCACAAAATAGCTTAATATCGTATTTAAAAATGTTTTAGACCATTTTGAGCATTTAGATAAAACTTTTTCACACAAAACACCAAAGTGCTTAGAATAGCTTCAAATCGCATTTGGAGACCTTTTAGACCATTTTGTGATTTTTGAAAAAACTTGTTAACATAAAAACACCAAAGTGCTTAGAATAGCTTCAAATCACATTTGGAGACGTTTTAGACCATTTTGTGATTTTCGAAAAAACTTGTTAACATAAAAACACGAAAGTGCTTAGAATAGCTTCAAATCGCATTTGGAAACGTTTTAGACCATTTTGTGATTTTCGAAAAAACTTGTTAACATAAAAACACGAAAGTGCTTAGAATAGCTTCAAATCGCATTTGGAAACGTTTTAGACCATTTTGTGATTTTCGAAAAAAATTGTTAACATAAAAACACCAAAGTGTTTAGAATAGCTTCAAATCGCATTTGGAGACGTTTTAGACCAATTTGTGATTTTCGAAAAAACTTATCAACATAAAAACACCAAAGGGATTAGAATAGCTTCAAATCGCATTTGGAGACGTTTTAGACCATTTTGTGATTTTGAAAAAATTGTTAACATAAAAACACCAAAGTGCTTAGAATAGCTTCAAATCGCATTTGGAGACGTTTTAGACCATTTTGTGATTTTCGAAAAAACTTGTTAACATAAAAACACCAAAGTGCTTAGAATAGCTTCAAATCGTATTTGGAGACGTTTTAGACTATTTTGAGATTTTCGAAAAAACTTGGTTACACAAAAACATCAAAGTGCTTAAAATCACATTATAAACCGTTTTAGACCATTTTGAGCATTTCGATAACACTTTTCACACAAAAACATCAAAGAGCACAAAATAGCTTAATATCGTATTTAAAAACGTTTTAGACCATTTTGAGCAATTCGACAAAACTTTTTCACACAAAACACCAAAGTGCTTAGAATAGCTTCAAATCGCATTTGGAGACGTTTTAGACCAATTTGTGCATTTCGATGAAACTTGATTACACAAAAACATCAAAGTGCTTAAAATCACATTATAAACCGTTTTAGACCATTTTGAGCATTTCGATAACACTTTTCACACAAAAACATCAAAGAGCACAAAATAGCTTAATATCGTATTTAAAAACGTTTTAGACCATTTTGAGCATTTAGACAAAACTTTTTCACACAAAACACCAAAGTGCTTAGAATAGCTTCAAATCGCATTTGGAGACGTTTTAGACCATTTTGTGCATTTCGATGAAACTTGGTTACACAAAAACATCAAAGTGCTTAAAATCACATTATAAATCGTTTTAGACCATTTTGAGCATTTCGACAAAACTTTTTCACACAAAATACCAAAGTGCTTAGAATAGCTTTAAATCGCATTTGGAGACGTTTTAGACCATTTTGTGATTTTCGAAAAAACTTTTTAACATAAAAACACCAAAGTGCTTAGAATAGCTTCAAATCGCATTTGGAAACGTTTTAGACCATTTTGTGATTTTCGAAAAAGATTGTTAACATAAAAACACCAATGTGCTTAGAATCACATTATAAACCGTTTTAGACCATTTTGAGCATTTCGATAACAATTTTCACACAAAAACATCAAAGAGCACAAAATAGCTTAATATCGTATTTATAAATGTTTTAGACCATTTTGAGCATTTCGACAAAACTTTTTCACACAAAACACCAAAGTGCTTAGAATAGCTTCAAATCGCATTTGGAGACGTTTTAGACCATTTTGTGATTTTTGAAAAAACTTGTTAACATAAAAACACCAAAGTGCTTAGAATAGCTTCAAATCACATTTGGAGATGTTTTAGACCATTTTGTGATTTTTGAAAAAACTTGTTAACATAAAAACACGAAAGTGCTTAGAATAGCTTCAAATCACATTTGGAGACGTTTTAGACCATTTTGTGATTTTTGAAAAAACTTGTTAACATAAAAACACGAAAGTGCTTAGAATAGCTTCAAATCGCATTTGGAAACGTTTTAGACCATTTTGTGATTTTCGAAAAAGATTGTTAACATAAAAACACTAATGTGCTTAGAATCACATTATAAACCGTTTTAGACCATTTTGAGCATTTCGATAACAATTTTCACACAAAAACATCAAAGAGCACAAAATAACTTAATATCGTATTTATAAATGTTTTAGACCATTTTGAGCATTTCGACAAAACTTTTTCACACAAAACACCAAAGTGCTTAGAATAGCTTCAAATCGCATTTGGAGACGTTTTAGACCATTTTGTGATTTCGATGAAACTTGATTACACAAAAACATCAAAGTGCTTAAAATCACATTATAAACCATTTTAGACCATTTTGAGCATTTCGATAACACTTTTCACACAAAAACATCAAAGAGCAAAAAATAGCTTAATATCGTATTTAAAAACGTTTTAGACCATTTTGAGCATTTAGACAAAACTTTTTCACACAAAACACCAAAGTGCTTAGAATAGCTTCAAATCGCATTTGGAGACGTTTTAGAACATTTTGTGTTTTTCGAAAAAAACTGGTAACATAAAAACACCAAAGTGCTTAGAATAGCTTCAAATCGCATTTGGAGACGTTTTAGAACATTTTGTGTTCTTCGAAAAAACCTGTTAACATAAAAACACCAAAGTGCTTAGAATAGCTTCAAATCGCATTTGGAGACGTTTTAGACCATTTTGTGATTTTTGAAAAAACTTGTTAACATAAAAACACCAAAGTGCTTAGAATAGCTTCAAATCACATTTGGAGACGTTTTAGACCATTTTGTGATTTTCGAAAAAACTTGTTAACATAAAAACACCAAAGTGCTTAGAATAGCGTCAAATCGTATTTGGAGACGTTTTAGACCATTTTGTGATTTTCGAAAAAACTTGTTAACATAAAAACACCAAAGTGCTTAGAATAGCTTCAAATCGCATTTGGAGACGGTTTAGACCATTTTATGATTTTGAAAAAACTTGTTAACATAAAAACACCAAAGTGCTTAGAATAGCTTCAAATCGCATTTGGAGACGTTTTAGACCATTTTGTGATTTTCGAAAAAACTTGTTAACATAAAAACACCAAAGTGCTTAGAATAGCTTCAAATCGTATTTGGAGACGTTTTAGACCATTTTGAGATTTTCGAAAAAACTTGGTTACACAAAAACATCAAAGTGCTTAAAATCACATTATAAACCGTTTTAGACCATTTTGAGCATTTCGATAACACTTTTCACACAAAAACATCAAAGAGCACAAAATAGCTTAATATCGTATTTAAAAACGTTTTAGACCATTTTGAGCATTTCGACAAAACTTTTTCACACAAAACACCAAAGTGCTTAGAATAGCTTCAAATCGCATTTGGAGACGTTTTAGACCAATTTGTGCATTTCGATGAAACTTGATTACACAAAAACATCAAAGTGCTTAAAATCACATTATAAACCGTTTTAGAACATTTTGAGCATTTCGATAACACTTTTCACACAAAAACATCAAAGAGCACAAAATAGCTTAATATCGTATTTAAAAACGTTTTAGACCATTTTGAGCATTTAGACAAAACTTTTTCACACAAAACACCAAAGTGCTTAGAATAGCTTCAAATCGCATTTGGAGACGTTTTAGACCATTTTGTGATTTTTGAAAAAACTTGTTAACATAAAAACACCAAAGTGCTTAGAATAGCTTCAAATCACATTTGGAGACGTTTTAGACCATTTTGTGATTTTCGAAAAAACTTGTTAACATAAAAACACGAAAGTGCTTAGAATAGCTTCAAATCGCATTTGGAAACGTTTTAGACCATTTTGTGATTTTCGAAAAAACTTGTTAACATAAAAACACGAAAGTGCTTAGAATCACATTATAAACCGTTTTAGACCATTTTGAGCATTTCGATAACAATTTTCACACAAAAACATCAAAGAGCACAAAATAGCTTAATATCGTATTTAAAAATGTTTTAGACCATTTTGAGCATTTAGATAAAACTTTTTCACACAAAACACCAAAGTGCTTAGAATAGCTTCAAATCGCATTTGGAGACGTTTTAGACCATTTTGTGATTTTCGAAAAAACTTGTTAACATAAAAACACGAAAGTGCTTAGAATAGCTTCAAATCGCATTTGGAAACGTTTTAGACCATTTTGTGATTTTCGAAAAAAATTGTTAACATAAAAACACCAAAGTGTTTAGAATAGCTTCAAATCGCATTTGGAGACGTTTTAGACCAATTTGTGATTTTCGAAAAAACTTATCAACATAAAAACACCAAAGGGTTTAGAATAGCTTCAAATCGCATTTGGAGACGTTTTAGACCATTTTGTGATTTTGAAAAAACTTGTTAACATAAAAACACCAAAGTGCTTAGAATAGCTTCAAATCGCATTTGGAGACGTTTTAGACCATTTTGTGATTTTCGAAAAAACTTGTTAACATAAAAACACCAAAGTGCTTAGAATAGCTTCAAATCGTATTTGGAGACGTTTTAGACCATTTTGAGATTTTCGAAAAAACTTGGTTACACAAAAACATCAAAGTGCTTAAAATCACATTATAAACCGTTTTAGACCATTTTGAGCATTTCGGTAACACTTTTCACACAAAAACATCAAAGAGCACAAAATAGCTTAATATCGTATTTAAAAACGTTTTAGACCATTTTGAGCATTTAGACAAAACTTTTTCACACAAAACACCAAAGTGCTTAGAATAGCTTCAAATCGCATTTGGAGACGTTTTAGACCATTTTGTGCATTTCGATGAAACTTGGTTACACAAAAACATCAAAGTGCTTAAAATCACATTATAAATCGTTTTAGACCATTTTGAGCATTTCGACAAAACTTTTTCACACAAAATACCAAAGTGCTTAGAATAGCTTCAAATCGCATTTGGAGACGTTTTAGACCATTTTGTGATTTTTGAAAAAACTTGTTAACATAAAAACACAAAAGTGCTTAGAATAGCTTCAAATCACATTTGGAGACGTTTTAGACCATTTTGTGATTTTCGAAAAAACTTGTTAACATAAAAACACGAAAGTGCTTAGAATAGCTTCAAATCGCATTTGGAAACGTTTTAGACCATTTTGTGATTTTCGAAAAAACTTGTTAACATAAAAACATGAAAGTGCTTAGAATAGCTTCAAATCGTATTTGGAGACGTTTTAGACCATTTTGTGATTTTCGAAAAAACTTGTTAACATAAAAACACCAATGTGCTTAGAAAAGCTTCAAATCGCATTTTGAGACGTTTTAGACCATTTTGTGCATTTCGATGAAACTTGGTTACACAAAAACATCAAAGTGCTTAAAATCACATTATAAACCATTTTAGACCATTTTGAGCATTTCGATAACACTTTTCACACAAAAACATCAAAGAGCACAAAATAGCTTAATATCGTATTTAAAAACGTTTTAGACCATTTTGAGCATTTCGACAAAACTTTTTCACACAAAACACCAAAGTGCTTAGAATAGCTTCAAATCGCATTTGGAGACGTTTTAGACCATTTTGTGATTTTCGAAAAAACTTGTTAACATAAAAACATCAAAGTGTACAGAATAACTTCAAATCGCATTTGGAGACCGTTTTAGGCCAATTTGTGATTTTCGAAAAAACTTGTTAACCTAAAAACACCAAAGTGTTTAGAATAGCTTCAAATCGCATTTGGAGACGTTTTAGACCATTTTGTGATTTTCGAAAAAACTTGTTAACATAAAAACACCAAAGTGCTTCAAATCGCATTTGGAGACATTTTAGACCAATTTGTGATTTTTGAAAAAACTTGTTAACATAAAAACACCAAAGTGCATACAATAGCTTCAAATCGTATTTGGAGACGTTTTAGACCATTTTGTGATTTTCGAAAAAACGTGTTAACATAAAAACACCAAAGTACTTAGAATAGCTTCAAATCGCATTTGGAGACGTTTTAGACCATTTTATGCATTTCGATGAAACTTGGTTACACAAAAACATCAATGTGCTTAAAATCACATTATAATCCGTTTTAGACCATTTTGAGCATTTCGATAACACTTTTCACACAAAAACATCAAAGAGCACAAAATAGCTTAATATCGTATTTAAAAACGTTTTAGACCATTTTGAGCATTTAGACAAAACTTTTTCACACAAAACACCAAAGTGCTTAGAATAGCTTCAAATCGCATTTGGAGACGGTTTAGACCATTTTGTGATTTTGAAAAAACTTGTTAACATAAAAACACCAAAGTGCTTAGAATAGCTTCAAATCGCATTTGGAGACGTTTTAGACCATTTTGTGATTTTCGAAAAAACTTGTTAACATAAAAACACCAAAGTGCTTAGAATAGCTTCAAATCGTATTTGGAGACGTTTTAGACCATTTTGAGATTTTCGAAAAAACTTGGTTACACAAAAACATCAAAGTGCTTAAAATCACATTATAAACCGTTTTAGACCATTTTGAACATTTCGATAACACTTTTCACACAAAAACATCAAAGAGCACAAAATAGCTTAATATCGTATTTAAAAACGTTTTAGACCATTTTGAGCATTTCGACAAAACTTTTTCACACAAAACACCAAAGTGCTTAGAATAGCTTCAAATCGCATTTGGAGACGTTTTAGACCAATTTGTGATTTTCGAAAAAACTTTTTAACATAAAAACACCAAAGTGCTTAGAATAGCTTCAAATCACATTTGGAGACGTTTTAGACCATTTTGTGATTTTCGAAAAAACTTGTTAACATAAAAACACGAAAGTGCTTAGAATAGCTTCAAATCGCATTTGGAAACGTTTTAGACCATTTTGTGATTTTCGAAAAAAATTGTTAACATAAAAACACCAAAGTGCTTAGAATCACATTATAAACCGTTTTAGACCATTTTGAGCATTTCGATAACAATTTTCACAAAAAAACATCAAAGAGCACAAAATAGCTTAATATCGTATTTAAAAATGTTTTAGACCATTTTGAGCATTTAGATAAAACTTTTTCACACAAAACACCAAAGTGCTTAGAATAGCTTCAAATCGCATTTGGAGACGTTTTAGACCATTTTGTGATTTTTGAAAAAACTTGTTAACATAAAAACACCAAAGTGCTTAGAATAGCTTCAAATCACATTTGGAGACGTTTTAGACCATTTTGTGATTTTCGAAAAAACTTGTTAACATAAAAACACGAAAGTGCTTAGAATAGCTTCAAATCGCATTTGGAAACGTTTTAGACCATTTAGTGATTTTCGAAAAAACTTGTTAACATAAAAACACGAAAGTGCTTAGAATAGCTTCAAATTGCATTTGGAAACGTTTTAGACCATTTTGTGATTTTCGAAAAAAATTGTTAACATAAAAACACCAATGTGCTTAGAATCACATTATAAACCGTTTTAGACCATTTTGAGCATTTCGATAACAATTTTCACACAAAAACATCAAAGAGCACAAAATAACTTAATATCGTATTTATAAATGTTTTAGACCATTTTGAGCATTTCGACAAAACTTTTTCACACAAAACACCAAAGTGCTTAGAATAGCTTCAAATCGCATTTGGAGACGTTTTAGACCATTTTGTGATTTCGATGAAACTTGATTACACAAAAACATCAAAGTGCTTAAAATCACATTATAAACCGTTTTAGACCATTTTGAGCATTTCGATAACACTTTTCACACAAAAACATCAAAGAGCACAAAATAGCTTAATATCGTATTTAAAAACGTTTTAGACCATTTTGAGCATTTAGACAAAACTTTTTCACACAAAACACCAAAGTGCTTAGAATAGCTTCAAATCGCATTTGGAGACGTTTTAGAACATTTTGTGTTTTTCGAAAAAAACTGTTAACATAAAAACACCAAAGTGCTTAGAATAGCTTCAAATCGCATTTGGAGACGTTTTAGAACATTTTGTGTTCTTCGAAAAAACCTGTTAACATAAAAACACCAAAGTGCTTAGAATAGCTTCAAATCGCATTTGGAGACGTTTTAGACCATTTTGTGATTTTTGAAAAAACTTGTTAACATAAAAACACCAAAGTGCTTAGAATAGCTTCAAATCACATTTGGAGACGTTTTAGACCATTTTGTGATTTTCGAAAAAACTTGTTAACATAAAAACACGAAAGTGCTTAGAATAGCTTCAAATCGCATTTGGAAACGTTTTAGACCATTTTGTGATTTTCGAAAAAGATTGTTAACATAAAAACACCAAAGTGCTTAGAATCACAATATAAACCGTTTTAGACCATTTTGAGCATTTCGATAACAATTTTCACACAAAAACATCAAAGAGCACAAAATAGCTTAATATCGTATTTAAAAATGTTTTAGACCATTTTGAGCATTTAGATAAAATTTTTCACACAAAACACCAAAGTGCTTAGAATAGCTTTAAATCGCATTTGGAGACGGTTTAGACCATTTTGTGATTTTGAAAAAACTTGTTAACATAAAAACACCAAAGTGCTTAGAATAGCTTCAAATCGTATTTGGAGACGTTTTAGACCATTTTGAGATTTTCGAAAAAACTTGGTTACACAAAAACATCAAAGTGCTTAAAATCACATTATAAACCGTTTTAGACCATTTTGAACATTTCGATAACACTTTTCACACAAAAACATCAAAGAGCACAAAATAGCTTAATATCGTATTTAAAAACGTTTTAGACCATTTTGAGCATTTCGACAAAACTTTTTCACACAAAACACCAAAGTGCTTAGAATAGCTTCAAATCGCATTTGGAGACGTTTTAGACCAATTTGTGCATTTCGATGAAACTTGATTACACAAAAACATCAACGTGCTTAAAATCACATTATAAACCGTTTTAGACCATTTTGAGCATTTCGATAACACTTTTCACACAAAAACATCAAAGAGCACAAAATAGCTTAATATCGTATTTAAAAACGTTTTAGACCATTTTGAGCATTTAGACAAAACTTTTTCACACAAAACACCAAAGTGCTTAGAATAGCTTCAAATCGCATTTGGAGACGTTTTAGACCATTTTGTGCATTTCGATGAAACTTGGTTACACAAAAACATCAAAGTGCTTAAAATCACATTATAAATCGTTTTAGACCATTTTGAGCATTTCGACAAAACTTTTTCACACAAAATACCAAAGGGCTTAGAATAGCTTCAAATCGCATTTGGAGACGTTTTAGACCATTTTGTGATTTTCGAAAAAACTTTTTAACATAAAAAGACCAAAGTGCTTAGAATAGCTTCAAATCACATTTGGAGACGTTTTAGACCATTTTGTGATTTTCGAAAAAACTTGTTAACATAAAAACACGAAAGTGCTTAGAATAGCTTCAAATCGCATTTGGAAACGTTTTAGACCATTTTGTGATTTTCGAAAAATATTGTTAACATAAAAACACCAAAGTGCTTAGAATCACATTATAAACCGTTTTAGACCATTTTGAGCATTTCGATAACAATTTTCACACAAAAACATCAAAGAGCACAAAATAGCTTAATATCGTATTTAAAAATGTTTTAGACCATTTTGAGCATTTAGATAAAACTTTTTCACACAAAACACCAAAGTGCTTAGAATAGCTTCAAATCGCATTTGGAAACGTTTTAGACCATTTTGTGATTTTCGAAAAAAATTGTTAACATAAAAACACCAAAGTGTTTAGAATAGCTTCAAATCGCATTTGGAGACGTTTTAGACCAATTTGTGATTTTCGAAAAAACTTATCAACATAAAAACACCAAAGGGTTTAGAATAGCTTCAAATCGCATTTGGAGACGTTTTAGACCATTTTGTGATTTTCGAAAAAACTTGTTAACATAAAAACACGAAAGTGCTTAGAATAGCTTCAAATCGCATTTGGAAACGTTTTAGACCATTTTGTGATTTTCGAAAAAACTTGTTAACATAAAAACATGAAAGTGCTTAGAATAGCTTCAAATCGTATTTGGAGACGTTTTAGACCATTTTGTGATTTTCGAAAAAACTTGTTAACATAAAAACACCAATGTGCTTAGAATAGCTTCAAATCGCATTTTGAGACGTTTTAGACCATTTTGTGCATTTCGATGAAACTTGGTTACACAAAAACATCAAAGTGCTTAAAATCACATTATAAACCATTTTAGACCATTTTGAGCATTTCGATAACACTTTTCACACAAAAACATCAAAGAGCACAAAATAGCTTAATATCGTATTTAAAAACGTTTTAGACCATTTTGAGCATTTCGACAAAACTTTTTCACACAAAACACCAAAGTGCTTAGAATAGCTTCAAATCGCATTTGGAGACGTTTTAGACCATTTTGTGATTTTCGAAAAAACTTGTTAACATAAAAACATCAAAGTGTACAGAATAACTTCAAATCGCATTTGGAGACCGTTTTAGGCCAATTTGTGATTTTCGAAAAAACTTGTTAACCTAAAAATACCAAAGTGTTTAGAATAGCTTCAAATCGCATTTGGAGACGTTTTAGAACATTTTGTGATTTTCGAAAAAACTTGTTAACATAAAAACACCAAAGTGCTTCAAATCGCATTTGGAGACATTTTAGACCAATTTGTGATTTTTTAAAAAACTTGTTAACATAAAAACACCAAAGTGCTTACAATAGCTTCAAATCGTATTTGGAGACGTTTTAGACCATTTTGTGATTTTCGAAAAAACTTGTTAACATAAAAACACCAAAGTACTTAGAATAGCTTCAAATCGCATTTGGAGACGTTTTAGACCATTTTATGCATTTCGATGAAACTTGGTTACACAAAAACATCAAAGTGCTTAAAATCACATTATAATCCGTTTTAGACCATTTTGAGCATTTCGATAACACTTTTCACACAAAAACATCAAAGAGCACAAAATAGCTTAATATCGTATTTAAAAACTTTTTAGACCATTTTGAGCATTTCGACAAAACTTTTTCACACAAAACACCAAAGTGCTTAGAATAGCTTCAAATCGCATTTGGAGACGTTTTAGACCATTTTGTGATTTTCGAAAAAAATTGTTAACATAAAAACACCAAAGTGCTTAGAATAGCTTCAAATCGTATTTGGAGACGTTTTAGACCATTTTGAGATTTTCGAAAAAACTTGGTTACACAAAAACATCAAAGTGCTTAAAATCACATTATAAACCGTTTTAGACCATTTTGAACATTTCGATAACACTTTTCACACAAAAACATCAAAGAGCACAAAATAGCTTAATATCGTATTTAAAAACGTTTTAGACCATTTTGAGCATTTCGACAAAACTTTTTCACACAAAACACCAAAGTGCTTAGAATAGCTTCAAATCGCATTTGGAGACGTTTTAGACCAATTTGTGCATTTCGATGAAACTTGATTACACAAAAACATCAACGTGCTTAAAATCACATTATAAACCGTTTTAGACCATTTTGAGCATTTCGATAACACTTTTCACACAAAAACATCAAAGAGCACAAAATAGCTTAATATCGTATTTAAAAACGTTTTAGACCATTTTGAGCATTTAGACAAAACTTTTTCACACAAAACACCAAAGTGCTTAGAATAGCTTCAAATCGCATTTGGAGACGTTTTAGACCATTTTGTGCATTTCGATGAAACTTGGTTACACAAAAACATCAAAGTGCTTAAAATCACATTATAAATCGTTTTAGACCATTTTGAGCATTTCGACAAAACTTTTTCACACCAAATACCAAAGGACTTAGAATAGCTTCAAATCGCATTTGGAGACGTTTTAGACCATTTTGTGATTTTCGAAAAAACTTTTTAACATAAAAACACCAAAGTGCTTAGAATAGCTTCAAATCACATTTGGAGACGTTTTAGACCATAAGTGCTTAGAATCACATTATAAACCGTTTTAGACCATTTTGAGCATTTCGATAACAATTTTCACACAAAAACATCAAAGAGCACAAAATAGCTTAATATCGTATTTAAAAATGTTTTAGACCATTTTGAGCATTTAGATAAAACTTTTTCACACAAAACACCAAAGTGCTTAGAATAGCTTCAAATCGCATTTGGAGACGTTTTAGACCATTTTGTGATTTTTGAAAAAACTTGTTAACATAAAAATACCAAAGTGCTTAGAATAGCTTCAAATCACATTTGGAGATGTTTTAGACCATTTTGTGATTTTTGAAAAAACTTGTTAACATAAAAACACCAAAGTGCTTAGAATAGCTTCAAATCACATTTGGAGACGTTTTAGACCATTTTGTGATTTTCGAAAAAACTTGTTAACATAAAAACACGAAAGTGCTTAGAATAGCTTCAAATCGCATTTGGAAACGTTTTAGACCATTTTGTGATTTTCAAAAAAGATTGTTAACATAAAAACACCAAAGTGCTTAGAATCACAATATAAACCGTTTTAGACCATTTTGAGCATTTCGATAACAATTTTCACACAAAAACATCAAAGAGCACAAAATAGCTTAATATCGTATTTAAAAATGTTTTAGACCATTTTGAGCATTTAGATAAAACTTTTTCACACAAAACACCAAAGTGCTTAGAATAGCTTCAAATCGCATTTGGAGACGGTTTAGACCATTTTGTGATTTTGAAAAAACTTGTTAACATAAAAACACCAAAGTGCTTAGAATAGCTTCAAATCGTATTTGGAGACGTTTTAGACCATTTTGAGATTTTCGAAAAAACTTGGTTACACAAAAACATCAAAGTGCTTAAAATCACATTATAAACCGTTTTAGACCATTTTGAACATTTCGATAACACTTTTCACACAAAAACATCAAAGAGCACAAAATAGCTTAATATCGTATTTAAAAACGTTTTAGACCATTTTGAGCATTTCGACAAAACTTTTTCACACAAAACACCAAAGTGCTTAGAATAGCTTCAAATCGCATTTGGAGACGTTTTAGACCAATTTGTGCATTTCGATGAAACTTGATTACACAAAAACATCAACGTGCTTAAAATCACATTATAAACCGTTTTAGACCATTTTGAGCATTTCGATAACACTTTTCACACAAAAACATCAAAGAGCACAAAATAGCTTAATATCGTATTTAAAAACGTTTTAGACCATTTTGAGCATTTAGACAAAACTTTTTCACACAAAACACCAAAGTGCTTAGAATAGCTTCAAATCGCATTTGGAGACGTTTTAGACCATTTTGTGCATTTCGATGAAACTTGGTTACACAAAAACATCAAAGTGCTTAAAATCACATTATAAATCGTTTTAGACCATTTTGAGCATTTCGACAAAACTTTTTCACACCAAATACCAAAGGGCTTAGAATAGCTTCAAATCGCATTTGGAGACGTTTTAGACCATTTTGTGATTTTCGAAAAAACTTTTTAACATAAAAACACCAAAGTGCTTAGAATAGCTTCAAATCACATTTGGAGACGTTTTAGACCATTTTGTGATTTTCGAAAAAACTTGTTAACATAAAAACACGAAAGTGCTTAGAATAGTTTCAAATCGCATTTGGAAACGTTTTAGACCATTTTGTGATTTTCGAAAAAAATTGTTAACATAAAAACACCAAAGTGCTTAGAATCACATTATAAACCGTTTTAGACCATTTTGAGCATTTCGATAACAATTTTCACACAAAAACATCAAAGAGCACAAAATAGCTTAATATCGTATTTAAAAATGTTTTAGACCATTTTGAGCATTTAGATAAAACTTTTTCACACAAAACACCAAAGTGCTTAGAATAGCTTCAAATCGCATTTGGAGACCTTTTAGACCATTTTGTGATTTTTGAAAAAACTTGTTAACATAAAAACACCAAAGTGCTTAGAATAGCTTCAAATCACATTTGGAGACGTTTTAGACCATTTTGTGATTTTCGAAAAAACTTGTTAACATAAAAACACGAAAGTGCTTAGAATAGCTTCAAATCGCATTTGGAGACATTTTAGACCAATTTGTGATTTTCTAAAAAACTTATCAACATAAAAACACCAAAGGGTTTAGAATATCTTCAAATCGCATTTGGAGACGTTTTAGACCATTTTGTGATTTTCGAAAAAACTTGTTAACATAAAAACACCAAAGTGCTTAGAATAGCTTCAAATCGCATTTGGAGACGTTTTAGACCAATTTGTGATTTTCGAAAAAACTTATCAACATAAAAACACCAAAGGGTTTAGAATAGCTTCATTTGGAGACGTTTTAGACCATTTTGTGATTTTGAAAAAACTTGTTAACATAAAAACACCAAAGTGCTTAGAATAGCTTCAAATCGCATTTGGAGACGTTTTAGACCATTTTGTGATTTTCGAAAAAACTTGTTAACATAAAAACACCAAAGTGCTTAGAATAGCTTCAAATCGTATTTGGAGACGTTTTAGACCATTTTGAGATTTTCGAAAAAACTTGGTTACACAAAAACATCAAAGTGCTTAAAATCACATTATAAACCGTTTTAGACCATTTTGAGCATTTCGATAACACTTTTCACACAAAAACATCAAAGAGCACAAAATAGCTTAATATCGTATTTAAAAACGTTTTAGACCATTTTGAGAATTTAGACAAAACTTTTTCACACAAAACACCAAAGTGCTTAGAATAGCTTCAAATCGCATTTGGATACGTTTTAGAACATTTTGGGTTTTTCGAAAAAAACTGTTAACATAAAAACACCAAAGTGCTTAGAATAGCTTCAAATCGCATTTGGAGACGTTTTAGAACATTTTGTGTTCTTCGAAAAAACCTGTTAACATAAAAACACCAAAGTGCTTAGAATAGCTTCAAATCGCATTTGGAGACGTTTTAGACCATTTTGTGATTTTTGAAAAAACTTGTTAACATGAAAACACCAAAGTGCTTAGAATAGCTTCAAATCACATTTGGAGACGTTTTAGACCATTTTGTGATTTTCGAAAAAACTTGTTAACATAAAAACACGAAAGTGGTTAGAATAGCTTCAAATCGCATTTGGAAACGTTTTAGACCATTTTGTGATTTTCGAAAAAGATTGTTAACATAAAAACACCAAAGTGCTTAGAATCACAATATAAACCGTTTTAGACCATTTTGAGCATTTCGATAACAATTTTCACACAAAAACATCAAAGAGCACAAAATAGCTTAATATCGTATTTAAAAATGTTTTAGACCATTTTGAGCATTTGGATAAAACTTTTTCACACAAAACACCAAAGTGCTTAGAATAGCTTCAAATCGCATTTGGAGACGGTTTAGACCATTTTGTGATTTTGAAAAAACTTGTTAACATAAAAACACCAAAGTGCTTAGAATAGCTTCAAATCGCATTTGGAGACGTTTTAGACCATTTTGTGATTTTCGAAAGAACTTGTTAACATAAAAACACAAAAGTGCTTAGAATAGCTTCAAATCGTATTTGGAGACGTTTTAGACCATTTTGAGATTTTCGAAAAAACTTGGTTACACAAAAACATCAAAGTGCTTAAAATCACATTATAGACCGTTTTAGACCATTTTGAACATTTCGATAACACTTTTCACACAAAAACATCAAAGAGCACAAAATAGCTTAATATCGTATTTAAAAACGTTTTAGACCATTTTGAGCATTTCGACAAAACTTTTTCACACAAAACACCAAAGTGCTTAGAATAGCTTCAAATCGCATTTGGAGACGTTTTAGACCAATTTGTGCATTTCGATGAAACTTGATTACACAAAAACATCAACGTGCTTAAAATGACATTATAAACCGTTTTAGACCATTTTGAGCATTTCGATAACACTTTTCACACAAAAACATCAAAGAGCACAAAATAGCTTAATATCGTATTTAAAAACGTTTTAGACCATTTTGAGCATTTAGACAAAACTTTTTCACACAAAACACCAAAGTGCTTAGAATAGCTTCAAATCGCATTTGGAGACGTTTTAGACCATTTTGTGATTTTTGAAAAAACTTGTTAACATAAAAACACCAAAGTGCTTAGAATAGCTTCAAATCACATTTGGAGACGTTTTAGACCATTTTGTGATTTTCGAAAAAACTTGTTAACATAAAAACACCAAAGTGCTTAGAATAGCTTCAAATCGTATTTGGAGACGTTTTAGACCATTTTGTGATTTTGAAAAAACTTGGTTACACAAAAACATCAAAGTGCTTAAAATCACATTATAAACCGTTTTAGACCATTTTGAACATTTCGATAACACTTTTCACACAAAAACATCAAAGAGCACAAAATAGCTTAATATCGTATTTAAAAACGTTTTAGACCATTTTGAGCATTTCGACAAAACTTTTTCACACAAAACACCAAAGTGCTTAGAATAGCTTCAAATCGCATTTGGAGACGTTTTAGACCAATTTGTGCATTTCGATGAAACTTGATTACACAAAAACATCAAAGTGCTTAAAATCACATTATAAACCGTTTTAGACCATTTTGAGCATTTCGATAACACTTTTCACACAAAAACATCAAAGAGCACAAAATAGCTTAATATCGTATTTAAAAACGTTTTAGACCATTTTGAGCATTTAGACAAAACTTTTTCAGACAAAACACCAAAGTGCTTAGAATAGCTTCAAATCGCATTTGGAGACGTTTTAGACCATTTTGTGCATTTCGATGAAACTTGGTTACACAAAAACATCAAAGTGCTTAAAATCACATTATAAATCGTTTTAGACCATTTTGAGCATTTCGACAAAACTTTTTCACACAAAATACCAAAGTGCTTAGAATAGCTTCAAATCGCATTTGGAGACGTTTTAGACCATTTTGTGATTTTCGAAAAAACTTTTTAACATAAAAACACCAAAGTGCTTAGAATAGCTTCAAATCACATTTGGAGACATTTTAGACCATAAGTGCTTAGAATCACATTATAAACCGTTTTAGACCATTTTGAGCATTTCGATAACAATTTTCACACAAAAACATCAAAGAGCACAAAATAGCTTAATATCGTATTTAAAAATGTTTTAGACCATTTTGAGCATTTAGATAAAACTTTTTCACACAAAACACCAAAGTGCTTAGAATAGCTTCAAATCGCATTTGGAGACGTTTTAGACCAATTTGTGATTTTTGAAAAAACTTGTTAACATAAAAACACCAAAGTGCTTAGAATAGCTTCAAATCACATTTGGAGACGTTTTAGACCATTTTGTGATTTTGAACAAACTTGTTAACATAAAAACACCAAAGTGCTTAGAATAGCTTCAAATCGTATTTGGAGACGTTTTAGACCATTTTGAGATTTTCGAAAAAACTTGGTTACACAAAAACATCAAAGTGCTTAAAATCACATTATAAACCGTTTTAGACCATTTTGAGCATTTCGATAACACTTTTCACACAAAAACATCAAAGAGCACAAAATAGCTTAATATCGTATTTAAAAACGTTTTAGACCATTTTGAGCATTTCGACAAAACTTTTTCACACAAAACACCAAAGTGCTTAGAATAGCTTCAAATCGCATTTGGAGACGTTTTAGACCAATTTGTGCATTTCGATGAAACTTGATTACACAAAAACATCAAAGTGCTTAAAATCACATTATAAACCGTTTTAGACCATTTTGAGCATTTCGATAACACTTTTCACACAAAAACATCAAAGAGCACAAAATAGCTTAATATCGTATTTAAAAACGTTTTAGACCATTTTGAGCATTTAGACAAAACTTTTTCACACAAAACACCAAAGTGCTTAGAATAGCTTCAAATCGCATTTGGAGACGTTTTAGACCATTTTGTGCATTTCGATGAAACTTGGTTACACAAAAACATCAAAGTGCTTAAAATCACATTATAAATCGTTTTAGACCATTTTGTGATTTTCGAAAAAACTTTTTAACATAAAAACACCAAAGTGCTTAGAATAGCTTCAAATCACATTTGGAGACATTTTAGACCATTTTGTGATTTTCGAAAAAACTTGTTAACATAAAAACACGAAAGTGCTTAGAATAGCTTCAAATCGCATTTGGAAACGTTTTAGACCATTTTGTGATTTTCGAAAAAACTTTTTAACATAAAAACACGAAAGTGCTTAGAATCACATTATAAACCGTTTTAGACCATTTTGAGCATTTCGATAACAATTTTCACACAAAAACATCAAAGAGCACAAAATAGCTTAATATCGTATTTAAAAATGTTTTAGACCATTTTGAGCATTTAGATAAAACTTTTTCACACAAAACACCAAAGTGCTTAGAATAGCTTCAAATCGCATTTGGAGACGTTTTAGACCATTTTGTGATTTTTGAAAAAACTTGTTAACATAAAAATACCAAAGTGCTTAGAATAGCTTCAAATCACATTTGGAGATGTTTTAGACCATTTTGTGATTTTTGAAAAAACTTGTTAACATAAAAACACCAAAGTGCTTAGAATAGCTTCAAATCACATTTGGAGACGTTTTAGACCATTTTGTGATTTTCGAAAAAACTTGTTAACATAAAAACACGAAAGTGCTTAGAATAGCTTCAAATCGCATTTGGAAACGTTTTAGACCATTTTGTGATTTTCAAAAAAGATTGTTAACATAAAAACACCAAAGTGCTTAGAATCACAATATAAACCGTTTTAGACCATTTTGAGCATTTCGATAACAATTTTCACACAAAAACATCAAAGAGCACAAAATAGCTTAATATCGTATTTAAAAATGTTTTAGACCATTTTGAGCATTTAGATAAAACTTTTTCACACAAAACACCAAAGTGCTTAGAATAGCTTCAAATCGCATTTGGAGACGGTTTAGACCATTTTGTGATTTTGAAAAAACTTGTTAACATAAAAACACCAAAGTGCTTAGAATAGCTTCAAATCGTATTTGGAGACGTTTTAGACAATTTTGAGATTTTCGAAAAAACTTGGTTACACAAAAACATCAAAGTGCTTAAAATCACATTATAAACCGTTTTAGACCATTTTGAACATTTCGATAACACTTTTCACACAAAAACATCAAAGAGCACAAAATAGCTTAATATCGTATTTAAAAACGTTTTAGACCATTTTGAGCATTTCGACAAAACTTTTTCACACAAAACACCAAAGTGCTTAGAATAGCTTCAAATCGCATTTGGAGACGTTTTAGACCAATTTGTGCATTTCGATGAAACTTGATTACACAAAAACATCAACGTGCTTAAAATCACATTATAAACCGTTTTAGACCATTTTGAGCATTTCGATAACACTTTTCACACAAAAACATCAAAGAGCACAAAATAGCTTAATATCGTATTTAAAAACGTTTTAGACCATTTTGAGCATTTAGACAAAACTTTTTCACACAAAACACCAAAGTGCTTAGAATAGCTTCAAATCGCATTTGGAGACGTTTTAGACCATTTTGTGCATTTCGATGAAACTTGGTTACACAAAAACATCAAAGTGCTTAAAATCACATTATAAATCGTTTTAGACCATTTTGAGCATTTCGACAAAACTTTTTCACACCAAATACCAAAGGGCTTAGAATAGCTTCAAATCTTATTTGGAGACGTTTTAGACCATTTTGTGATTTTCGAAAAAACTTTTTAACATAAAAACACCAAAGTGCTTAGAATAGCTTCAAATCACATTTGGAGACGTTTTAGACCATTTTGTGATTTTCGAAAAAACTTGTTAACATAAAAACACGAAAGTGCTTAGAATAGTTTCAAATCGCATTTGGAAACGTTTTAGACCATTTTGTGATTTTCGAAAAAAATTGTTAACATAAAAACACCAAAGTGCTTAGAATCACATTATAAACCGTTTTAGACCATTTTGAGCATTTCGATAACAATTTTCACACAAAAACATCAAAGAGCACAAAATAGCTTAATATCGTATTTAAAAATGTTTTAGACCATTTTGAGCATTTGGATAAAACTTTTTCACACAAAACACCAAAGTGCTTAGAATAGCTTCAAATCGCATTTGGAGACCTTTTAGACCATTTTGTGATTTTTGAAAAAACTTGTTAACATAAAAACACCAAAGTGCTTAGAATAGCTTCAAATCACATTTGGAGACGTTTTAGACCATTTTGTGATTTTCGAAAAAACTTGTTAACATAAAAACACGAAAGTGCTTAGAATAGCTTCAAATCGCATTTGGAAACGTTTTAGACCATTTTGTGATTTTTGAAAAAACTTGTTAACATAAAAACACCAAAGTGCTTAGAATAGCTTCAAATCACATTTGGAGACGTTTTAGACCATTTTGTGATTTTCGAAAAAACTTGTTAACATAAAAACACGAAAGTGCTTAGAATAGCTTCAAATCGCATTTGGAAACGTTTTAGACCATTTTGTGATTTTCGAAAAAACTTGTTAACATAAAAACACGAAAGTGCTTAGAATAGCTTCAAATCGCATTTGGAAACGTTTTAGACCATTTTGTGATTTTCGAAAAAAATTGTTAACATAAAAACACCAAAGTGTTTAGAATAGCTTCAAATCGCATTTGGAGACGTTTTAGACCAATTTGTGATTTTCGAAAAAACTTATCAACATAAAAACACCAAAGGGATTAGAATAGCTTCAAATCGCATTTGGAGACGTTTTAGACCATTTTGTGATTTTGAAAAAACTTGTTAACATAAAAACACCAAAGTGCTTAGAATAGCTTCAAATCGCATTTGGAGACGTTTTAGACCATTTTGTGATTTTCGAAAAAACTTGTTAACATAAAAACACCAAAGTGCTTAGAATAGCTTCAAATCGTATTTGGAGACGTTTTAGACTATTTTGAGATTTTCGAAAAAACTTGGTTACACAAAAACATCAAAGTGCTTAAAATCACATTATAAACCGTTTTAGACCATTTTGAGCATTTCGATAACACTTTTCACACAAAAACATCAAAGAGCACAAAATAGCTTAATATCGTATTTAAAAACGTTTTAGACCATTTTGAGCAATTCGACAAAACTTTTTCACACAAAACACCAAAGTGCTTAGAATAGCTTCAAATCGCATTTGGAGACGTTTTAGACCAATTTGTGCATTTCGATGAAACTTGATTACACAAAAACATCAAAGTGCTTAAAATCACATTATAAACCGTTTTAGACCATTTTGAGCATTTCGATAACACTTTTCACACAAAAACATCAAAGAGCACAAAATAGCTTAATATCGTATTTAAAAACGTTTTAGACCATTTTGAGCATTTAGACAAAACTTTTTCACACAAAACACCAAAGTGCTTAGAATAGCTTCAAATCGCATTTGGAGACGTTTTAGACCATTTTGTGCATTTCGATGAAACTTGGTTACACAAAAACATCAAAGTGCTTAAAATCACATTATAAATCGTTTTAGACCATTTTGAGCATTTCGACAAAACTTTTTCACACAAAATACCAAAGTGCTTAGAATAGCTTCAAATCGCATTTGGAGACGTTTTAGACCATTTTGTGATTTTCGAAAAAACTTTTTAACATAAAAACACCAAAGTGCTTAGAATAGCTTCAAATCACATTTGGAGACGTTTTAGACCATAAGTGCTTAGAATCACATTATAAACCGTTTTAGACCATTTTGAGCATTTCGATAACAATTTTAACACAAAAACATCAAAGAGCACAAAATAGCTTAATATCGTATTTAAAAATGTTTTAGACCATTTTGAGCATTTAGATAAAACTTTTTCACACAAAACACCAAAGTGCTTAGAATAGCTTCAAATCGCATTTGGAGACGTTTTAGACCAATTTGTGATTTTTGAAAAAACTTGTTAACATAAAATCACCAAAGTGCTTAGAATAGCTTCAAATCACATTTGGAGACGTTTTAGACCATTTTGTGATTTTGAACAAACTTGTTAACATAAAAACACCAAAGTGCTTAGAATAGCTTCAAATCGCATTTGGAGACGTTTTAGACCATTTTGTGATTTTCGAAAAAACTTGTTAACATAAAAACACGAAAGTGCTTAGAATAGCTTCAAATCGCATTTGGAAACGTTTTAGACCATTTTGTGATTTTCGAAAAAAATTGTTAACATAAAAACACCAAAGTGCTTAGAATCACATTATAAACCGTTTTAGACCATTTTGAGCATTTCGATAACAATTTTCACACAAAAACATCAAAGAGCACAAAATAGCTTAATATCGTATTTAAAAATGTTTTAGACCATTTTGAGCATTTAGATAAAACTTTTTCACACAAAACACCAAAGTGCTTAGAATAGCTTCAAATCGCATTTGGAGACGTTTTAGACCATTTTGTGATTTTTGAAAAAACTTGTTAACATAAAAACACCAAAGTGCTTAGAATAGCTTCAAATCACATTTGGAGACGTTTTAGACCATTTTGTGATTTTCGAAAAAACTTTTTAACATAAAAACACCAAAGTGCTTAGAATAGCTTCAAATCACATTTGGAGACGTTTTAGACCATTTTGTGCATTTCGAAGGAACTTGGTTACACAAAAACATCAAAGTGCTTAAAATCACATTATAAATCGTTTTAGACCATTTTGAGCATTTCGACAAAACTTTTTCACACAAAATACAAAAGTGCTTAGAATAGCTTCAAATCGCATTTGGAGACGTTTTAGACCATTTTGTGATTTTCGAAAAAACTTTTTAACATAAAAACACCAAAGTGCTTAGAATAGCTTCAAATCACATTTGGAGACGTTTTAGACCATTTTGTGATTTTCGAAAAAACTTGTTAACATAAAAACACGAAAGTGCTTAGAATAGCTTCAAATCGCATTTGGAGACGTTTTAGACCATTTTGTGATTTTTGAAAAAACTTGTTAACATAAAAACACCAAAGTGCTTAGAATAGCTTCAAATCACATTTGGAGATGTTTTAGACCATTTTGTGATTTTTGAAAAAACTTGTTAACATAAAAACACGAAAGTGCTTAGAATAGCTTCAAATCACATTTGGAGACGTTTTAGACCATTTTGTGATTTTTGAAAAAACTTGTTAACATAAAAACACGAAAGTGCTTAGAATAGCTTCAAATCGCATTTGGAAACGTTTTAGACCATTTTGTGATTTTCGAAAAAGATTGTTAACATAAAAACACCAATGTGCTTAGAATCACATTATAAACCGTTTTAGACCATTTTGAGCATTTCGATAACAATTTTCACACAAAAACATCAAAGAGCACAAAATAGCTTAATATCGTATTTATAAATGTTTTAGACCATTTTGAGCATTTCGACAAAACTTTTTCACACAAAACACCAAAGTGCTTAGAATAGCTTCAAATCGCATTTGGAGACGTTTTTTTATACCATTTTGTGATTTCGATGAAACTTGATTACACAAAAACATCAAAGTGCTTAAAATCACATTATAAACCGTTTTAGACCATTTTGAGCATTTCGATAACACTTTTCACACAAAAACATCAAAGAGCACAAAATAGCTTAATATCGTATTTAAAAACGTTTTAGACCATTTTGAGCTTTTAGACAAAACTTTTTCACACAAAACACCAAAGTGCTTAGAATAGCTTCAAATCGCATTTGGAGACGTTTTAGAACATTTTGTGTTTTTCGAAAAAAACTGTTAACATAAAAACACCAAAGTGCTTAGAATAGCTTCAAATCGCATTTGGAGACGTTTTAGAACATTTTGTGTTCTTCGAAAAAACCTGTTAACATAAAAACACCAAAGTGCTTAGAATAGCTTCAAATCGCATTTGGAGACGTTTTAGACCATTTTGTGATTTTTGAAAAAACCTGTTAACATAAAAACACCAAAGTGCTTAGAATAGCTTCAAATCACATTTGGAGACGTTTTAGACCATTTTGTGATTTTCGAAAAAACTTGTTAACATAAAAACACGAAAGTGCTTAGAATAGCTTCAAATCGCATTTGGAAACGTTTTAGACCATTTTGTGATTTTCGAAAAAGATTGTTAACATAAAAACACCAAAGTGCTTAGAATCACAATATAAACCGTTTTAGACCATTTTGAGCATTTCGATAACAATTTTCACACAAAAACATCAAAGAGCACAAAATAGCTTAATATCGTATTTAAAAATGTTTTAGACCATTTTGAGCATTTAGATAAAACTTTTTCACACAAAACACCAAAGTGCTTAGAATAGCTTCAAATCGCATTTGGAGACGGTTTAGACCATTTTGTGATTTTGAAAAAACTTGTTAACATAAAAACACCAAAGTGCTTAGAATAGCTTCAAATCGCATTTGGAGACGTTTTAGACCATTTTGTGATTTTCGAAAAAACTTGTTAACATAAAAACACCAAAGTGCTTAGAATAGCTTCAAATCGTATTTGGAGACGTTTTAGACCATCTTGAGATTTTCGAAAAAACTTGGTTACACAAAAACATCAAAGTGCTTAAAATCACATTATAAACCGTTTTAGACCATTTTGAACATTTCGATAACACTTTTCACACAAAAACATCAAAGAGCACAAAATAGCTTAATATCGTATTTAAAAACGTTTTAGACCATTTTGAGCATTTCGACAAAACTTTTTCACACAAAAACATCAAAGAGCACAAAATAGCTTAATATCGTATTTAAAAACGTTTTAGACCATTTTGAGCATTTAGACAAAACTTTTTCACACAAAACACCAAAGTGCTTAGAATAGCTTCAAATCGCATTTGGAGACGTTTTAGACCATTTTGTGCATTTCGATGAAACTTGGTTACACAAAAACATCAAAGTGCTTAAAATCACATTATAAATCGTTTTAGACCCTTTTGAGCATTTCGACAAAACTTTTTCACACAAAATACCAAAGGGCTTAGAATAGCTTCAAATCGCATTTGGAGACGTTTTAGACCATTTTGTGATTTTCGAAAAAACTTTTTAACATAAAAAGACCAAAGTGCTTAGAATAGCTTCAAATCACATTTGGAGACGTTTTAGACCATTTTGTGATTTTCGAAAAAACTTGTTAACATAAAAACACGAAAGTGCTTAGAATAGCTTCAAATCGCATTTGGAAACGTTTTAGACCATTTTGTGATTTTCGAAAAAAATTGTTAACATAAAAACACCAAAGTGCTTAGAATCACATTATAAACCGTTTTAGACCATTTTGAGCATTTCGATAACAATTTTCACACAAAAACATCAAAGAGCACAAAATAGCTTAATATCGTATTTAAAAATGTTTTAGACCATTTTGAGCATTTAGATAAATCTGTTTCACACAAAACACCAAAGTGCTTAGAATAGCTTCAAATCGCATTTGGAGACGTTTTAGACCATTTTGTGATTTTTGAAAAAACTTGTTAACATAAAAACACCAAAGTGCTTAGAATAGCTTCAAATCACATTTGGAGACGTTTTAGACCATTTTGTGATTTTCGAAAAAACTTGTTAACATAAAAACACGAAAGTGCTTAGAATAGCTTCAAATCGCATTTGGAAACGTTTTAGACCATTTTGTGATTTTCGAAAAAACTTGTTAACATAAAAACACGAAAGTGCTTAGAATAGCTTTAAATCGCATTTGGAAACGTTTTAGACCATTTTGTGATTTTCGAAAAAAATTGTTAACATAAAAACACCAAAGTGTTTAGAATAGCTTCAAATCGCATTTGGAGACGTTTTAGACCAATTTGTGATTTTCGAAAAAACTTATCAACATAAAAACACCAAAGGGTTTAGAATAGCTTCAAATCGCATTTGGAGACGTTTTAGACCATTTTGTGATTTTGAAAAAACTTGTTAACATAAAAACACCAAAGTGCTTAGAATAGCTTCAAATCGCATTTGGAGACGTTTTAGACCATTTTGTGATTTTCGAAAAAACTTGTTAACATAAAAACACCAAAGTGCTTAGAATAGCTTCAAATCGTATTTGGAGACGTTTTAGACCATTTTGAGATTTTCGAAAAAACTTGGTTACACAAAAACATCAAAGTGCTTAAAATCACATTATAAACCGTTTTAGACCATTTTGAACATTTCGATAACACTTTTCACACAAAAACATCAAAGAGCACAAAATAGCTTAATATCGTATTTAAAAACGTTTTAGACCATTTTGAGCATTTCGACAAAACTTTTTCACACAAAACACCAAAGTGCTTAGAATAGCTTCAAATCGCATTTGGAGACGTTTTAGACCAATTTGTGCATTTCGATGAAACTTGATTACACAAAAACATCAAAGTGCTTAAAATCACATTATAAACCGTTTTAGACCATTTTGAGCATTTCGATAACACTTTTCACACAAAAACATCAAAGAGCACAAAATAGCTTAATATCGTATTTAAAAACGTTTTAGACCATTTTGAGCATTTAGACAAAACTTTTTCACACAAAACACCAAAGTGCTTAGAATAGCTTCAAATCGCATTTGGAGACGTTTTAGACCATTTTGTGATTTTTGAAAAAACTTGTTAACATAAAAACACCAAAGTGCTTAGAATAGCTTCAAATCACATTTGGAGACGTTTTAGACCATTTTGTGATTTTCGAAAAAACTTGTTAACATAAAAACACGAAAGTGCTTAGAATAGCTTCAAATCGCATTTGGAAACGTTTTAGACCATTTTGTGATTTTCGAAAAAACTTGTTAACATAAAAACACGAAAGTGCTTAGAATCACATTATAAACCGTTTTAGACCATTTTGAGCATTTCGATAACAATTTTCACACAAAAACATCAAAGAGCACAAAATAGCTTAATATCGTATTTAAAAATGTTTTAGACCATTTTGAGCATTTGGATAAAACTTTTTCACACAAAACACCAAAGTGCTTAGAATAGCTTCAAATCGCATTTGGAGACGTTTTAGACCATTTTGTGATTTTTGAAAAAACTTGTTAACATAAAAACACCAAAGTGCTTAGAATAGCTTCAAATCACATTTGAAGATGTTTTAGACCATTTTGTGATTTTTGAAAAAACTTGTTAACATAAAAACACGAAAGTGCTTAGAATAGCTTCAAATCACATTTGGAGACGTTTTAGACCATTTTGTGATTTTTGAAAAAACTTGTTAACATAAAAACACTAAAGTGCTTAGAATAGCTTCAAATCGCATTTGGAAACGTTTTAGACCATTTTGTGATTTTCGAAAAAGATTGTTAACATAAAAACACTAATGTGCTTAGAATCACATTATAAACCGTTTTAGACCATTTTGAGCATTTCGATAACAATTTTCACACAAAAACATCAAAGAGCACAAAATAACTTAATATCGTATTTATAAATGTTTTAGACCATTTTGAGCATTTCGACAAAACTTTTTCACACAAAACACCAAAGTGCTTAGAATAGCTTCAAATCGCATTTGGAGACGTTTTAGACCATTTTGTGATTTCGATGAAACTTGATTACACAAAAACATCAAAGTGCTTAAAATCACATTATAAACCATTTTAGACCATTTTGAGCATTTCGATAACACTTTTCACACAAAAACATCAAAGAGCAAAAAATAGCTTAATATCGTATTTAAAAACGTTTTAGACCATTTTGAGCATTTAGACAAAACTTTTTCACACAAAACACCAAAGTGCTTAGAATAGCTTCAAATCGCATTTGGAGACGTTTTAGAACATTTTGTGTTTTTCGAAAAAAACTGGTAACATAAAAACACCAAAGTGCTTAGAATAGCTTCAAATCGCATTTGGAGACGTTTTAGAACATTTTGTGTTCTTCGAAAAAACCTGTTAACATAAAAACACCAAAGTGCTTAGAATAGCTTCAAATCGCATTTGGAGACGTTTTAGACCATTTTGTGATTTTTGAAAAAACTTGTTAACATAAAAACACCAAAGTGCTTAGAATAGCTTCAAATCACATTTGGAGACGTTTTAGACCATTTTGTGATTTTCGAAAAAACTTGTTAACATAAAAACACCAAAGTGCTTAGAATAGCGTCAAATCGTATTTGGAGACGTTTTAGACCATTTTGTGATTTTCGAAAAAACTTGTTAACATAAAAACACCAAAGTGCTTAGAATAGCTTCAAATCGCATTTGGAGACGGTTTAGACCATTTTATGATTTTGAAAAAACTTGTTAACATAAAAACACCAAAGTGCTTAGAATAGCTTCAAATCGCATTTGGAGACGTTTTAGACCATTTTGTGATTTTCGAAAAAACTTGTTAACATAAAAACACCAAAGTGCTTAGAATAGCTTCAAATCGTATTTGGAGACGTTTTAGACCATTTTGAGATTTTCGAAAAAACTTGGTTACACAAAAACATCAAAGTGCTTAAAATCACATTATAAACCGTTTTAGACCATTTTGAGCATTTCAATAACACTTTTCACACAAAAACATCAAAGAGCACAAAATAGCTTAATATCGTATTTAAAAACGTTTTAGACCATTTTGAGCATTTCGACAAAACTTTTTCACACAAAACACCAAAGTGCTTAGAATAGCTTCAAATCGCATTTGGAGACGTTTTAAACCAATTTGTGCATTTCGATGAAACTTGATTACACAAAAACATCAAAGTGCTTAAAATCACATTATAAACCAATTTAGACCATTTTGAGCATTTCGATAACACTTTTCACACAAAAACATCAAAGAGCACAAAATAGCTTAATATCGTATTTAAAAACGTTTTAGACCATTTTGAGCATTTCGACAAAACTTTTTCACACAAAACACCAAAGTGCTTAGAATAGCTTCAAATCGCATTTGGAGACGTTTTAGACCAATTTGTGCATTTCGATGAAACTTGATTACACAAAAACATCAAAGTGCTTAAAATCACATTATAAACCGTTTTAGACCATTTTGAGCATTTCGATAACACTTTTCACACAAAAACATCAAAGAGCACAAAATAGCTTAATATCGTATTTAAAAACGTTTTAGACCATTTTGAGCATTTAGACAAAACTTTTTCACACAAAACACCAAAGTGCTTAGAATAGCTTCAAATCGCATTTGGAGACGTTTTAGACCATTTTGTGATTTTTGAAAAAACTTGTTAACATAAAAACACCAAAGTGCTTAGAATAGCTTCAAATCACATTTGGAGACGTTTTAGACCATTTTGTGATTTTCGAAAAAACTTGTTAACATAAAAACACGAAAGTGCTTAGAATAGCTTCAAATCGCATTTGGAAACGTTTTAGACCATTTTGTGATTTTCGAAAAAACTTGTTAACATAAAAACACGAAAGTGCTTAGAATCACATTATAAACCGTTTTAGACCATTTTGAGCATTTCGATAACAATTTTCACACAAAAACATCAAAGAGCACAAAATAGCCTAATATCGTATTTAAAAATGTTTTAGACCATTTTGAGCATTTGGATAAAACTTTTTCACACAAAACACCAAAGTGCTTAGAATAGCTTCAAATCGCATTTGGAGACGTTTTAGACCATTTTGTGATTTTTGAAAAAACTTGTTAACATAAAAACACCAAAGTGCTTAGAATAGCTTCAAATCACATTTGGAGACGTTTTAGACCATTTTGTGATTTTCGAAAAAACTTGTTAACATAAAAACACGAAAGTGCTTAGAATAGCTTCAAATCGCATTTGGAAACGTTTTAGACCATTTAGTGATTTTCGAAAAAACTTGTTAACATAAAAACACGAAAGTGCTTAGAATAGCTTCAAATCGCATTTGGAAACGTTTTAGACCATTTTGTGATTTTCGAAAAAAATTGTTAACATAAAAACACCAAAGTGTTTAGAATAGCTTCAAATCGCATTTGGAGACGTTTTAGACCAATTTGTGATTTTCGAAAAAACTTATCAACATAAAAACACCAAAGAGTTTAGAATAGCTTCAAATCGCATTTGGAGACGTTTTAGACCATTTTGTGATTTTCGAAAAAACTTGTTAACATAAAAACACGAAAGTGCTTAGAATAGCTTCAAATCGCATTTGGAAACGTTTTAGACCATTTTGTGATTTTCGAAAAAACTTGTTAACATAAAAACATGAAAGTGCTTAGAATAGCTTCAAATCGTATTTGGAGACGTTTTAGACCATTTTGTGATTTTCGAAAAAACTTGTTAACATAAAATCACCAATGTGCTTAGAATAGCTTCAAATCGCATTTTGAGACGTTTTAGACCATTTTGTGCATTTCGATGAAACTTGGTTACACAAAAACATCAAAGTGCTTAAAATCACATTATAAACCATTTTAGACCATTTTGAGCATTTCGATAACACTTTTCACACAAAAACATCAAAGAGCACAAAATAGCTTAATATCGTATTTAAAAACGTTTTAGACCATTTTGAGCATTTCGACAAAACTTTTTCACACAAAACACCAAAGTGCTTAGAATAGCTTCAAATCGCATTTGGAGACGTTTTAGACCATTTTGTGATTTTCGAAAAAACTTGTTAACATAAAAACATCAAAGTGTACAGAATAACTTCAAATCGCATTTGGAGACCGTTTTAGGCCAATTTGTGATTTTCGAAAAAACTTGTTAACCTAAAAATATCAAAGTGTTTAGAATAGCTTCAAATCGCATTTGGAGACGTTTTAGACCATTTTGTGATTTTCGAAAAAACTTGTTAACATAAAAACACCAAAGTGCTTCAAATCGCATTTGGAGACATTTTAGACCAATTTGTGATTTTTGAAAAAACTTGTTAACATAAAAACACCAAAGTGCTTACAATAGCTTCAAATCGTATTTGGAGACGTTTTAGACCATTTTGTGATTTTCGAAAAAACTTGTTAACATAAAAACACCAAAGTACTTAGAATAGCTTCAAATCGCATTTGGAGACGTTTTAGACCATTTTATGCATTTCGATGAAACTTGGTTACACAAGAACATCAATGTGCTTAAAATCACATTATAATCCGTTTTAGACCATTTTGAGCATTTCGATAACACTTTTCACACAAAAACATCAAAGAGCACAAAATAGCTTAATATCGTATTTAAAAACGTTTTAGACCATTTTGAGCATTTAGACAAAACTTTTTCACACAAAACACCAAAGTGTTTAGAATAGCTTCAAATCGCATTTGGAGACGTTTTAGACCATTTTGTGATTTTTGAAAAAACTTGTTAACATAAAAACACCAAAGTGCTTCAAATCGCATTTGAGACATTTTAGACCAATTTGTGATTTTTGAAAAAACTTGTTAACATAAAAACACCAAAGTGCTTACAATAGCTTCAAATCGTATTTGGAGACGTTTTAGACCATTTTGTGATTTTCGAAAAAACTTGTTAACATAAAAACACCAAAGTACTTAGAATAGCTTCAAATCGCATTTGGAGACGTTTTAGACCATTTTATGCATTTCGATGAAACTTGGTTACACAAAAACATCAAAGTGCTTAAAATCACATTATAATCCGTTTTAGACCATTTTGAGCATTTCGATAACACTTTTCACACAAAAACATCAAAGAGCACAAAATAGCTTAATATCGTATTTAAAAACTTTTTAGACCATTTTGAGCATTTCGACAAAACTTTTTCACACAAATCACCAAAGTGCTTAGAATAGCTTCAAATCGCATTTGGAGACGTTTTAGACCATTTTGTGATTTTCGAAAAAAATTGTTAACATAAAAACATCAAAGTGTACAGAATAGCTTCAAATCGCATTTGGAGACCGTTTTAGGCCAATTTGTGATTTTCGAAAAAACTTGTTAACCTAAAAATACCAAAGTGTTTAGAATAGCTTCAAATCGCATTTGGAGACGTTTTAGACCATTTTGTGATTTTCGAAAAAACTTGTTAACATAAAAACACCAAAGTGCTTAGAATAGCTTCAAATCGCATTTGGAGACATTTTAGACCAATTTGTGATTTTCTAAAAAACTTATCAACATAAAAACACCAAAGGGTTTAGAATATCTTCAAATCGCATTTGGAGACGTTTTAGACCATTTTGTGATTTTCGAAAAAACTTGTTAACATAAAAACACCAAAGTGCTTAGAATAGCTTCAAATCGCATTTGGAGACGTTTTAGACCAATTTGTGATTTTCGAAAAAACTTATCAACATAAAAACACCAAAGGGTTTAGAATAGCTTCATTTGGAGACGTTTTAGACCATTTTGTGATTTTGAAAAAACTTGTTAACATAAAAACACCAAAGTGCTTAGAATAGCTTCAAATCGCATTTGGAGACGTTTTAGACCATTTTGTGATTTTCGAAAAAACTTGTTAACATAAAAACACCAAAGTGCTTAGAATAGCTTCAAATCGTATTTGGAGACGTTTTAGACCATTTTGAGATTTTCGAAAAAACTTGGTTACACAAAAACATCAAAGTGCTTAAAATCACATTATAAACCGTTTTAGACCATTTTGAGCATTTCGATAACACTTTTCACACAAAAACATCAAAGAGCACAAAATAGCTTAATATCGTATTTAAAAACGTTTTAGACCATTTTGAGCATTTAGACAAAACTTTTTCACACAAAACACCAAAGTGCTTAGAATAGCTTCAAATCGCATTTGGAGACGTTTTAGAACATTTTGTGTTTTTCGAAAAAAACTGTTAACATAAAAACACCAAAGTGCTTAGAATAGCTTCAAATCGCATTTGGAGACGTTTTAGAACATTTTGTGTTCTTCGAAAAAACCTGTTAACATAAAAACACCAAAGTGCTTAGAATAGCTTCAAATCGCATTTGGAGACGTTTTAGACCATTTTGTGATTTTTGAAAAAACTTGTTAACATGAAAACACCAAAGTGCTTAGAATAGCTTCAAATCACATTTGGAGACGTTTTAGACCATTTTGTGATTTTCGAAAAAACTTGTTAACATAAAAACACGAAAGTGGTTAGAATAGCTTCAAATCGCATTTGGAAACGTTTTAGACCATTTTGTGATTTTCGAAAAAGATTGTTAACATAAAAACACCAAAGTGCTTAGAATCACAATATAAACCGTTTTAGACCATTTTGAGCATTTCGATAACAATTTTCACACAAAAACATCAAAGAGCACAAAATAGCTTAATATCGTATTTAAAAATGTTTTAGACCATTTTGAGCATTTAGATAAAACTTTTTCACACAAAACACCAAAGTGCTTAGAATAGCTTCAAATCGCATTTGGAGACGGTTTAGACCATTTTGTGATTTTGAAAAAACTTGTTAACATAAAAACACCAAAGTGCTTAGAATAGCTTCAAATCGCATTTGGAGACGTTTTAGACCATTTTGTGATTTTCGAAAGAACTTGTTAACATAAAAACACCAAAGTGCTTAGAATAGCTTCAAATCGTATTTGGAGACGTTTTAGACCATTTTGAGATTTTCGAAAAAACTTGGTTACACAAAAACATCAAAGTGCTTAAAATCACATTATAGACCGTTTTAGACCATTTTGAACATTTCGATAACACTTTTCACACAAAAACATCAAAGAGCACAAAATAGCTTAATATCGTATTTAAAAACGTTTTAGACCATTTTGAGCATTTCGACAAAACTTGTTCACACAAAACACCAAAGTGCTTAGAATAGCTTCAAATCGCATTTGGAGACGTTTTAGACCATTTTGTGATTTTCGAAAAAAATTGTTAACATAAAAACATCAAAGTGTACAGAATAGCTTCAAATCGCATTTGGAGACCGTTTTAGGCCAATTTGTGATTTTCGAAAAAACTTGTTAACCTAAAAATACCAAAGTGTTTAGAATAGCTTCAAATCGCATTTGGAGACGTTTTAGACCATTTTGTAATTTTCGAAAAAACTTGTTAACATAAAAACACCAAAGTGCTTAGAATAGCTTCAAATCGCATTTGGAGACATTTTAGACCAATTTGTGATTTTCTAAAAAACTTATCAACATAAAAACACCAAAGGGTTTAGAATATCTTCAAATCGCATTTGGAGACGTTTTAGACCATTTTGTGATTTTCGAAAAAACTTGTTAACATAAAAACACCAAAGTGCTTAGAATAGCTTCAAATCGCATTTGGAGACATTTTAGACCAATTTGTGATTTTCTAAAAAACTTATCAACATAAAAACACCAAAGGGTTTAGAATATCTTCAAATCGCATTTGGAGACGTTTTAGACCATTTTGTGATTTTCGAAAAAACTTGTTAACATAAAAACACCAAAGTGCTTAGAATAGCTTCAAATCGCATTTGGAGACGTTTTAGACCAATTTGTGATTTTCGAAAAAACTTATCAACATAAAAACACCAAAGGGTTTAGAATAGCTTCATTTGGAGACGTTTTAGACCATTTTGTGATTTTGAAAAAACTTGTTAACATAAAAACACCAAAGTGCTTAGAATAGCTTCAAATCGCATTTGGAGACGTTTTAGACCATTTTGTGATTTTCGAAAAAACTTGTTAACATAAAAACACCAAAGTGCTTAGAATAGCTTCAAATCGTATTTGGAGACGTTTTAGACCATTTTGAGATTTTCGAAAAAACTTGGTTACACAAAAACATCAAAGTGCTTAAAATCACATTATAAACCGTTTTAGACCATTTTGAGCATTTCGATAACACTTTTCACACAAAAACATCAAAGAGCACAAAATAGCTTAATATCGTATTTAAAAACGTTTTAGACCATTTTGAGCATTTAGACAAAACTTTTTCACACAAAACACCAAAGTGCTTAGAATAGCTTCAAATCGCATTTGGAGACGTTTTAGAACATTTTGTGTTTTTCGAAAAAAACTGTTAACATAAAAACACCAAAGTGCTTAGAATAGCTTCAAATCGCATTTGGAGACGTTTTAGAACATTTTGTGTTCTTCGAAAAAACCTGTTAACATAAAAACACCAAAGTGCTTAGAATAGCTTCAAATCGCATTTGGAGACGTTTTAGACCATTTTGTGATTTTTGAAAAAACTTGTTAACATGAAAACACCAAAGTGCTTAGAATAGCTTCAAATCACATTTGGAGACGTTTTAGACCATTTTGTGATTTTCGAAAAAACTTGTTAACATAAAAACACGAAAGTGGTTAGAATAGCTTCAAATCGCATTTGGAAACGTTTTAGACCATTTTGTGATTTTCGAAAAAGATTGTTAACATAAAAACACCAAAGTGCTTAGAATCACAATATAAACCGTTTTAGACCATTTTGAGCATTTCGATAACAATTTTCACACAAAAACATCAAAGAGCACAAAATAGCTTAATATCGTATTTAAAAATGTTTTAGACCATTTTGAGCATTTAGATAAAACTTTTTCACACAAAACACCAAAGTGCTTAGAATAGCTTCAAATCGCATTTGGAGACGGTTTAGACCATTTTGTGATTTTGAAAAAACTTGTTAACATAAAAACACCAAAGTGCTTAGAATAGCTTCAAATCGCATTTGGAGACGTTTTAGACCATTTTGTGATTTTCGAAAGAACTTGTTAACATAAAAACACCAAAGTGCTTAGAATAGCTTCAAATCGTATTTGGAGACGTTTTAGACCATTTTGAGATTTTCGAAAAAACTTGGTTACACAAAAACATCAAAGTGCTTAAAATCACATTATAGACCGTTTTAGACCATTTTGAACATTTCGATAACACTTTTCACACAAAAACATCAAAGAGCACAAAATAGCTTAATATCGTATTTAAAAACGTTTTAGACCATTTTGAGCATTTCGACAAAACTTGTTCACACAAAACACCAAAGTGCTTAGAATAGCTTCAAATCGCATTTGGAGACGTTTTAGACCATTTTGTGATTTTCGAAAAAAATTGTTAACATAAAAACATCAAAGTGTACAGAATAGCTTCAAATCGCATTTGGAGACCGTTTTAGGCCAATTTGTGATTTTCGAAAAAACTTGTTAACCTAAAAATACCAAAGTGTTTAGAATAGCTTCAAATCGCATTTGGAGACGTTTTAGACCATTTTGTAATTTTCGAAAAAACTTGTTAACATAAAAACACCAAAGTGCTTAGAATAGCTTCAAATCGCATTTGGAGACATTTTAGACCAATTTGTGATTTTCTAAAAAACTTATCAACATAAAAACACCAAAGGGTTTAGAATATCTTCAAATCGCATTTGGAGACGTTTTAGACCATTTTGTGATTTTCGAAAAAACTTGTTAACATAAAAACACCAAAGTGCTTAGAATAGCTTCAAATCGCATTTGGAGACGTTTTAGACCAATTTGTGATTTTCGAAAAAACTTATCAACATAAAAACACCAAAGGGTTTAGAATAGCTTCATTTGGAGACGTTTTAGACCATTTTGTGATTTTGAAAAAACTTGTTAACATAAAAACACCAAAGTGCTTAGAATAGCTTCAAATCGCATTTGGAGACGTTTTAGACCATTTTGTGATTTTCGAAAAAACTTGTTAACATAAAAACACCAAAGTGCTTAGAATAGCTTCAAATCGTATTTGGAGACGTTTTAGACCATTTTGAGATTTTCGAAAAAACTTGGTTACACAAAAACATCAAAGTGCTTAAAATCACATTATAAACCGTTTTAGACCATTTTGAGCATTTCGATAACACTTTTCACACAAAAACATCAAAGAGCACAAAATAGCTTAATATCGTATTTAAAAACGTTTTAGACCATTTTGAGCATTTAGACAAAACTTTTTCACACAAAACACCAAAGTGCTTAGAATAGCTTCAAATCGCATTTGGAGACGTTTTAGAACATTTTGTGTTTTTCGAAAAAAACTGTTAACATAAAAACACCAAAGTGCTTAGAACAGCTTCAAATCGCATTTGGAGACGTTTTAGAACATTTTGTGTTCTTCGAAAAAACCTGTTAACATAAAAACACCAAAGTGCTTAGAATAGCTTCAAATCGCATTTGGAGACGTTTTAGACCATTTTGTGATTTTTGAAAAAACTTGTTAACATAAAAACACCAAAGTGCTTAGAATAGCTTCAAATCACATTTGGAGACGTTTTAGACCATTTTGTGATTTTCGAAAAAACTTGTTAACATAAAAACACGAAAGTGGTTAGAATAGCTTCAAATCGCATTTGGAAACGTTTTAGACCATTTTGTGATTTTCGAAAAAGATTGTTAACATAAAAACACCAAAGTGCTTAGAATCACAATATAAACCGTTTTAGACCATTTTGAGCATTTCGATAACAATTTTCACACAAAAACATCAAAGAGCACAAAATAGCTTAATATCGTATTTAAAAATGTTTTAGACCATTTTGAGCATTTAGATAAAACTTTTTCACACAAAACACCAAAGTGCTTAGAATAGCTTCAAATCGCATTTGGAGACGGTTTAGACCATTTTGTGATTTTGAAAAAACTTGTTAACATAAAAACACCAAAGTGCTTAGAATAGCTTCAAATCGCATTTGGAGACGTTTTAGACCATTTTGTGATTTTCGAAAGAACTTGTTAACATAAAAACACCAAAGTGCTTAGAATAGCTTCAAATCGTATTTGGAGACGTTTTAGACCATTTTGAGATTTTCGAAAAAACTTGGTTACACAAAAACATCAAAGTGCTTAAAATCACATTATAAACCGTTTTAGACCATTTTGAACATTTCGATAACACTTTTCACACAAAAACATCAAAGAGCACAAAATAGCTTAATATCGTATTTAAAAACGTTTTAGACCATTTTGAGCATTTCGACAAAACTTTTTCACACAAAACACCAAAGTGCTTAGAATAGCTTCAAATCGCATTTGGAGACGTTTTAGACCAATTTGTGCATTTCGATGAAACTTGATTACACAAAAACATCAACGTTCTTAAAATCACATTATAAACCGTTTTAGACCATTTTGAGCATTTCGATAACACTTTTCACACAAAAACATCAAAGAGCACAAAATAGCTTAATATCGTATTTAAAAACGTTTTAGACCATTTTTTGAGCATTTAGACAAAACTTTTTCACACAAAACACCAAAGTGCTTAGAATAGCTTCAAATCGCATTTGGAGACGTTTTAGACCATTTTGTGCATTTCGATGAAACTTGGTTACACAAAAACATCAAAGTGCTTAAAATGACATTATAAATCGTTTTAGACCATTTTGAGCATTTCGACAAAACTTTTTCACACAAAATACCAAAGGGCTTCAAATCGCATTTGGAGACGTTTTAGACCATTTTGTGATTTTCGAAAAAACTTTTTAACATAAAAACACCAAAGTGCTTAGAATAGCTTCAAATCACATTTGGAGACGTTTTAGACCATTTTGTGATTTTCGAAAAAACTTGTTAACATAAAAACACGAAAGTGCTTAGAATAGCTTCAAATCGCATTTGGAAACGTTTTAGACCATTTTGTGATTTTCGAAAATAATTGTTAACATAAAAACACCAAAGTGCTTAGAATCACATTATAAACCGTTTTAGACCATTTTGAGCATTTCGATAACAATTTTCACACAAAAACATCAAAGAGCACAAAATAGCTTAATATCGTATTTAAAAATGTTTTAGACCATTTTGAGCATTTAGATAAAACTTTTTCACACAAAACACCAAAGTGCTTAGAATAGCTTCAAATCGCATTTGGAGACGTTTTAGACCATTTTGTGATTTTCGAAAAAAATTGTTAACATAAAAACATCAAAGTGTACAGAATAGCTTCAAATCGCATTTGGAGACCGTTTTAGGCCAATTTGTGATTTTCGAAAAAACTTGTTAACCTAAAAATACCAAAGTGTTTAGAATAGCTTCAAATCGCATTTGGAGACGTTTTAGACCATTTTGTGATTTTCGAAAAAACTTGTTAACATAAAAACACCAAAGTGCTTAGAATAGCTTCAAATCACATTTGGAGACGTTTTAGACCATAAGTGCTTAGAATCACATTATAAACCGTTTTAGACCATTTTGAGCATTTCGATAACAATTTTCACACAAAAACATCAAAGAGCACAAAATAGCTTAATATCGTATTTAAAAATGTTTTAGACCATTTTGAGCATTTAGATAAAACTTTTTCACACAAAACACCAAAGTGCTTAGAATAGCTTCAAATCGCATTTGGAGACGTTTTAGACCATTTTGTGATTTTTGAAAAAACTTGTTAACATAAAAACACCAAAGTGCTTAGAATAGCTTCAAATCACATTTGGAGAGGTTTTAGACCATTTTGTGATTTTCGAAAAAACTTGTTAACATAAAAACACGAAAGTGCTTAGAATAGCTTCAAATCGCATTTGGAAACGTTTTAGACCATTTTGTGATTTTCGAAAAAACTTGTTAACATAAAAACATGAAAGTGCTTAGAATAGCTTCAAATCGTATTTGGAGACGTTTTAGACCATTTTGTGATTTTCGAAAAAACTTGTTAACATAAAAACACCAATGTGCTTAGAAAAGCTTCAAATCGCATTTTGAGACGTTTTAGACCATTTTGTGCATTTCGATGAAACTTGGTTACACAAAAACATCAAAGTGCTTAAAATCACATTATAAACCATTTTAGACCATTTTGAGCATTTCGATAACACTTTTCACACAAAAACATCAAAGAGCACAAAATAGCTTAATATCGTATTTAAAAACGTTTTAGACCATTTTGAGCATTTCGACAAAACTTTTTCACACAAAACACCAAAGTGCTTAGAATAGCTTCAAATCGCATTTGGAGACGTTTTAGACCATTTTGTGATTTTCGAAAAAACTTGTTAACATAAAAACATCAAAGTGTACAGAATAACTTCAAATCGCATTTGGAGACCGTTTTAGGCCAATTTGTGATTTTCGAAAAAACTTGTTAACCTAAAAATACCAAAGTGTTTAGAATAGCTTCAAATCGCATTTGGAGACGTTTTAGACCATTTTGTGATTTTCGAAAAAACTTGTTAACATAAAAACACCAAAGTGCTTCAAATCGCATTTGGAGACATTTTAGACCAATTTGTGATTTTTGAAAAAACTTGTTAACATAAAAACACCAAAGTGCATACAATAGCTTCAAATCGTATTTGGAGACGTTTTAGACCATTTTGTGATTTTCGAAAAAACTTGTTAACATAAAAACACCAAAGTACTTAGAATAGCTTCAAATCGAATTTGGAGACGTTTTAGACCATTTTATGCATTTCGATGAAACTTGGTTACACAAAAACATCAATGTGCTTAAAATCACATTATAATCCGTTTTAGACCATTTTGAGCATTTCGATAACACTTTTCACACAAAAACATCAAAGAGCACAAAATAGCTTAATATCGTATTTAAAAACGTTTTAGACCATTTTGAGTATTTAGACAAAACTTTTTCACACAAAACACCAAAGTGTTTAGAATAGCTTCAAATCGCATTTGGAGACGTTTTAGACCATTTTGTGATTTTCGAAAAAACTTGTTAACATAAAAACACCAAAGTGCTTCAAATCGCATTTGAGACATTTTAGACCAATTTGTGATTTTTGAAAAAACTTGTTAACATAAAAACACCAAAGTGCTTACAATAGCTTCAAATCGTATTTGGAGACGTTTTAGACCATTTTGTGATTTTCGAAAAAACTTGTTAACATAAAAACACCAAAGTACTTAGAATAGCTTCAAATCGCATTTGGAGACGTTTTAGACCATTTTATGCATTTCGATGAAACTTGGTTACACAAAAACATCAAAGTGCTTAAAATCACATTATAATCCGTTTTAGACCATTTTGAGCATTTCGATAACACTTTTCACACAAAAACATCAAAGAGCACAAAATAGCTTAATATCGTATTTAAAAACTTTTTAGACCATTTTGAGCATTTCGACAAAACTTTTTCACACAAAACACCAAAGTGCTTAGAATAGCTTCAAATCGCATTTGGAGACGTTTTAGACCATTTTGTGATTTTCGAAAAAAATTGTTAACATAAAAACACGAAAGTGCTTAGAATAGCTTCAAATCGCATTTGGAAACGTTTTAGACCATTTTGTGATTTTCGAAAAAAATTGTTAACATAAAAACACCAAAGTGTTTAGAATAGCTTCAAATCGCATTTGGAGACGTTTTAGACCAATTTGTGATTTTCGAAAAAACTTATCAACATAAAAACACCAAAGGGTTTAGAATAGCTTCAAATCGCATTTGGAGAAGTTTTAGACCATTTTGTGATTTTGAAAAAACTTGTTAACATAAAAACACCAAAGTGCTTAGAATAGCTTCAAATCGCATTTGGAGACGTTTTAGACCATTTTGTGATTTCGAAAAAACTTGTTAACATAAAAACACCAAAGTGCTTAGAATAGCTTCAAATCGTATTTGGAGACGTTTTAGACCATTTTGAGATTTTCGAAAAAAATTGGTTACACAAAAACATCAAAGTGCTTAAAATCACATTATAAACCGTTTTAGACCATCTTTAGCATTTCGGTAACACTTTTCACACAAAAACATCAAAGAGCACAAAATAGCTTAATATCGTATTTAAAAACGTTTTAGACCATTTTGAGCATTTAGACAAAACTTTTTCACACAAAACACCAAAGTGCTTAGAATAGCTTCAAATCGCATTTGGAGACGTTTTAGACCATTTTGTGCATTTCGATGAAACTTGGTTACACAAAAACATCAAAGTGCTTAAAATCACATTATAAATCGTTTTAGACCATTTTGAGCATTTCGACAAAACTTTTTCACACAAAATACCAAAGTGCTTAGAATAGCTTCAAATCGCATTTGGAGACGTTTTAGACCATTTTGTGATTTTCGAAAAAACTTTTTAACATAAAAACACCAAAGTGCTTAGAATAGCTTCAAATCACATTTGGAGACGTTTTAGACCATAAGTGCTTAGAATCACATTATAAACCGTTTTAGACCATTTTGAGCATTTCGATAACAATTTTCACACAAAAACATCAAAGAGCACAAAATAGCTTAATATCGTATTTAAAAATGTTTTAGACCATTTTGAGCATTTAGATAAAACTTTTTCACACAAAACACCAAAGTGCTTAGAATAGCTTCAAATCGCATTTGGAGACGTTTTAGACCATTTTGTGATTTTTGAAAAAACTTGTTAACATAAAAACACCAAAGTGCTTAGAATAGCTTCAAATCACATTTGGAGATGTTTTAGACCATTTTGTGATTTTTGAAAAAACTTGTTAACATAAAAACACGAAAGTGCTTAGAATAGCTTCAAATCGCATTTGGAAACGTTTTAGACCATTTTGTGATTTTCGAAAAAAATTGTTAACATAAAAACACGAAAGTGCTTAGAATAGCTTCAAATCGCATTTGGAAACGTTTTAGACCATTTTGTGATTTTCGAAAAAACTTTTTAACATAAAAACACCAAAGTGCTTAGAATAGCTTCAAATCACATTTGGAGACGTTTTAGACCATAAGTGCTTAGAATCACATTATAAACCGTTTTAGACCATTTTGAGCATTTCGATAACAATTTTCACACAAAAACATCAAAGAGCACAAAATAGCTTAATATCGTATTTAAAAATGTTTTAGACCATTTTGAGCATTTAGATAAAACTTTTTCACACAAAACACCAAAGTGCTTAGAATAGCTTCAAATCGCATTTGGAGACGTTTTAGACCATTTTGTGATTTTTGAAAAAACTTGTTAACATAAAAACACCAAAGTGCTTAGAATAGCTTCAAATCACATTTGGAGATGTTTTAGACCATTTTGTGATTTTTGAAAAAACTTGTTAACATAAAAACACGAAAGTGCTTAGAATAGCTTCAAATCACATTTGGAGACGTTGTAGACCATTTTGTGATTATTGAAAAAACTTGTTAACATAAAAACACGAAAGTGCTTAGAATAGCTTCAAATCGCATTTGGAAACGTTTTAGACCATTTTGTGATTTTCGAAAAAGATTGTTAACATAAAAACACCAATGTGCTTAGAATCACATTATAAACCGTTTTAGACCATTTTGAGCATTTCGATAACAATTTTCACACAAAAACATCAAAGAGCACAAAATAGCTTAATATCGTATTTATAAATGTTTTAGACCATTTTGAGCATTTCGACAAAACTTTTTCACACAAAACACCAATGTGCTTAGAATAGCTTCAAATCGCATTTGGAGACGTTTTTTATACCATTTTGTGATTTCGATGAAACTTGATTACACAAAAACATCAAAGTGCTTAAAATCACATTATAAACCGTTTTAGACCATTTTGAGCATTTCGATAACACTTTTCACACAAAAACATCAAAGAGCACAAAATAGCTTAATATCGTATTTAAAAACGTTTTAGACCATTTTGAGCATTTAGACAAAACTTTTTCACACAAAACACCAAAGTGCTTAGAATAGCTTCAAATCGCATTTGGAGACGTTTTAGAACATTTTGTGTTTTTCGAAAAAAACTGTTAACATAAAAACACCAAAGTGCTTAGAATAGCTTCAAATCGCATTTTTAGACGTTTTAGAACATTTTGTGTTCTTCGAAAAAACCTGTTAACATAAAAACACCAAAGTGCTTAGAATAGCTTCAAATCGCATTTGGAGACGTTTTAGACCATTTTGTGATTTTTGAAAAAACTTGTTAACATAAAAACACCAAAGTGCTTAGAATAGCTTCAAATCACATTTGGAGACGTTTTAGACCATTTTGTGATTTTCGAAAAAGATTGTTAACATAAAAACACCAAAGTGCTTAGAATCACAATATAAACCGTTTTAGACCATTTTGAGCATTTCGATAACAATTTTCACACAAAAACATCAAAGAGCACAAAATAGCTTTATATCGAATTTAAAAATGTTTTAGACCATTTTGAGCATTTAGATAAAACTTTTTCACACAAAACACCAAAGTGCTTAGAATAGCTTCAAATCGCATTTGGAGACGGTTTAGACCATTTTGTGATTTTGAAAAAACTTAACATAAAAACACCAAAGTGCTTAGAATAGCTTCAAATCGCATTTGGAGACGTTTTAGACCATTTTGTGATTTTCGAAAGAACTTGTTAACATAAAAACACCAAAGTGCTTAGAATAGCTTCAAATCGTATTTGGAGACGTTTTAGACCATTTTGAGATTTTCGAAAAAACTTGGTTACACAAAAACATCAAAGTGCTTAAAATCACATTATAAACCGTTTTAGACCATTTTGAACATTTCGATAACACTTTTCACACAAAAACATCAAAGAGCACAAAATAGCTTAATATCGTATTTAAAAACGTTTTAGACCATTTTGAGCATTTCGACAAAACTTTTTCACACAAAACACCAAAGTGCTTAGAATAGCTTCAAATCGCATTTGGAGACGTTTTAGACCAATTTGTGCATTTCGATGAAACTTGATTACACAAAAACATCAACGTGCTTAAAATCACATTATAAACCGTTTTAGACCATTTTGAGCATTTCGACAAAACTTTTTCACACAAAATACCAAAGGGCTTCAAATCGCATTTGGAGACGTTTTAGACCATTTTGTGATTTTCGAAAAAACTTGTTAACATAAAAACACCAAAGTGCTTAGAATAGCTTCAAATCGTATTTGGAGACGTTTTAGACCATTTTGAGATTTTCGAAAAAACTTGGTTACACAAAAACATCAAAGTGCTTAAAATCACATTATAAACCGTTTTAGACCATTTTGAACATTTCGATAACACTTTTCACACAAAAACATCAAAGAGCACAAAATAGCTTAATATCGTATTTAAAAACGTTTTAGACCATTTTGAGCATTTCGACAAAACTTTTTCACACAAAACACCAAAGTGCTTAGAATAGCTTCAAATCGCATTTGGACACGTTTTAGACCAATTTGTGCATTTCGATGAAACTTGATTACACAAAAACATCAACGTGCTTAAAATCACATTATAAACCGTTTTAGACCATTTTGAGCATTTCGATAACACTTTTCACACAAAAACATCAAAGAGCACAAAATAGCTTAATATCGTATTTAAAAACGTTTTAGACCATTTTTTGAGCATTTAGACAAAACTTTTTCACACAAAACACCAAAGTGCTTAGAATAGCTTCAAATCGCATTTGGAGACGTTTTAGACCATTTTGTGCATTTCGATGAAACTTGGTTACACAAAAACATCAAAGTGCTTAAAATGACATTATAAATCGTTTTAGACCATTTTGAGCATTTCGACAAAACTTTTTCACACAAAATACCAAAGGGCTTCAAATCGCATTTGGAGACGTTTTAGACCATTTTGTGATTTTCGAAAAAACTTTTTAACATAAAAACACCAAAGTGCTTAGAATAGCTTCAAATCACATTTGGAGACGTTTTAGACCATTTTGTGATTTTCGAAAAAACTTGTTAACATAAAAACACGAAAGTGCTTAGAATAGCTTCAAATCGCATTTGGAAACGTTTTAGACCATTTTGTGATTTTCGAAAAAAATTGTTAACATAAAAACACCAAAGTGCTTAGAATCACATTATAAACCGTTTTAGACCATTTTGAGCATTTCGATAACAATTTTCACACAAAAACATCAAAGAGCACAAAATAGCTTAATATCGTATTTAAAAATGTTTTAGACCATTTTGAGCATTTAGATAAAACTTTTTCACACAAAACACCAAAGTGCTTAGAATAGCTTCAAATCGCATTTGGAGACGTTTTAGACCATTTTGTGATTTTTGAAAAAACTTGTTAACATAAAAACACCAAAGTGCTTAGAATAGCTTCAAATCACATTTGGAGACGTTTTAGACCATTTTGTGATTTTCGAAAAAACTTGTTAACATAAAAACACGAAAGTGCTTAGAATAGCTTCAAATCGCATTTGGAAACGTTTTAGACCATTTTGTGATTTTCGAAAAAACTTGTTAACATAAAAACACGAAAGTGCTTAGAATAGCTTCAAATCGCATTTGGAAACGTTTTAGACCATTTTGTGATTTTCGAAAAAACTTGTTAACATAAAAACACGAAAGTGCTTAGAATAGCTTCAAATCGCATTTGGAAACGTTTTAGACCATTTTGTGATTTTCGAAAAAAAATTGTTAACATAAAAACACCAAAGTGTTTAGAATAGCTTCAAATCGCATTTGGAGACGTTTTAGACCAATTTGTGATTTTCGAAAAAACTTATCAACATAAAAACACCAAAGGGTTTAGAATAGCTTCAAATCGCATTTGGAGACGTTTTAGACCATTTTGTGATTTTGAAAAAACTTGTTAACATAAAAACACCAAAGTGCTTAGAATAGCTTCAAATCGCATTTGGAGACGTTTTAGACCATTTTGTGATTTTCGAAAAAACTTGTTAACATAAAAACACCAAAGTGCTTAGAATAGCTTCAAATCGTATTTGGAGACGTTTTAGACCATTTTGAGATTTTCGAAAAAACTTGGTTACACAAAAACATCAAAGTGCTTAAAATCACATTATAAACCGTTTTAGACCATTTTGAGCATTTCGGTAACACTTTTCACACAAAAACATCAAAGAGCACAAAATAGCTTAATATCGTATTTAAAAACGTTTTAGACCATTTTGAGCCTTTAGACAAAACTTTTTTCACACAAAACACCAAAGTGCTTAGAATAGCTTCAAATCGCATTTGGAGACGTTTTAGACCATTTTGTGCATTTCGATGAAACTTGGTTACACAAAAACATCAAAGTGCTTAAAATCACATTATAAATCGTTTTAGACCATTTTGAGCATTTCGACAAAACTTTTTCACACAAAATACCAAAGTGCTTAGAATAGCTTCAAATCGCATTTGGAGACGTTTTAGACCATTTTGTGATTTTCGAAAAAACTTTTTAACATAAAAACACCAAAGTGCTTAGAATAGCTTCAAATCACATTTGGAGACGTTTTAGACCATAAGTGCTTAGAATCACATTATAAACCGTTTTAGACCATTTTGAGCATTTCGATAACAATTTTCACACAAAAACATCAAAGAGCACAAAATAGCTTAATATCGTATTTAAAAATGTTTTAGACCATTTTGAGCATTTAGATAAAACTTTTTCACACAAAACACCAAAGTGCTTAGAATAGCTTCAAATCGCATTTGGAGACGTTTTAGACCATTTTGTGATTTTTGAAAAAACTTGTTAACATAAAAACACCAAAGTGCTTAGAATAGCTTCAAATCACATTTGGAGACGTTTTAGACCATTTTGTGATTTTCGAAAAAACTTGTTAACATAAAAACACGAAAGTGCTTAGAATAGCTTCAAATCGCATTTGGAAACGTTTTAGACCATTTAGTGATTTTCGAAAAAACTTGTTAACATAAAAACACGAAAGTGCTTAGAATAGCTTCAAATCGCATTTGGAAACGTTTTAGACCATTTTGTGATTTTCGAAAAAAATTGTTAACATAAAAACACCAAAGTGTTTAGAATAGCTTCAAATCGCATTTGGAGACGTTTTAGACCAATTTGTGATTTTCGAAAAAACTTATCAACATAAAAACACCAAAGGGTTTAGAATAGCTTCAAATCGCATTTGGAGACGTTTTAGACCATTTTGTGATTTTCGAAAAAACTTGTTAACATAAAAACACGAAAGTGCTTAGAATAGCTTCAAATCGCATTTGGAAACGTTTTAGACCATTTTGTGATTTTCGAAAAAACTTGTTAACATAAAAACATGAAAGTGCTTAGAATAGCTTCAAATCGTATTTGGAGACGTTTTAGACCATTTTGTGATTTTCGAAAAAACTTGTTAACATAAAAACACCAATGTGCTTAGAATAGCTTCAAATCGCATTTTGAGACGTTTTAGACCATTTTGTGCATTTCGATGAAACTTGGTTACACAAAAACATCAAAGTGCTTAAAATCACATTATAAACCATTTTAGACCATTTTGAGCATTTCGATAACACTTTTCACACAAAAACATCAAAGAGCACAAAATAGCTTAATATCGTATTTAAAAACGTTTTAGACCATTTTGAGCCTTTAGACAAAACTTTTTCACACAAAACACCAAAGTGCTTAGAATAGCTTCAAATCGCATTTGGAGACGTTTTAGACCATTTTGTGCATTTCGATGAAACTTGGTTACACAAAAACATCAAAGTGCTTAAAATCACATTATAAATCGTTTTAGACCATTTTGAGCATTTCGACAAAACTTTTTCACACAAAATACCAAAGTGCTTAGAATAGCTTCAAATCGCATTTGGAGACGTTTTAGACCATTTTGTGATTTTCGAAAAAACTTTTTAACATAAAAACACCAAAGTGCTTAGAATAGCTTCAAATCACATTTGGAGACGTTTTAGACCATAAGTGCTTAGAATCACATTATAAACCGTTTTAGACCATTTTGAGCATTTCGATAACAATTTTCACACAAAAACATCAAAGAGCACAAAATAGCTTAATATCGTATTTAAAAATGTTTTAGACCATTTTGAGCATTTAGATAAAACTTTTTCACACAAAACACCAAAGTGCTTAGAATAGCTTCAAATCGCATTTGGAGACGTTTTAGACCATTTTGTGATTTTTGAAAAAACTTGTTAACATAAAAACACCAAAGTGCTTAGAATAGCTTCAAATCACATTTGGAGACGTTTTAGACCATTTTGTGATTTTCGAAAAAACTTGTTAACATAAAAACACGAAAGTGCTTAGAATAGCTTCAAATCGCATTTGGAAACGTTTTAGACCATTTAGTGATTTTCGAAAAAACTTGTTAACATAAAAACACGAAAGTGCTTAGAATAGCTTCAAATCGCATTTGGAAACGTTTTAGACCATTTTGTGATTTTCGAAAAAAATTGTTAACATAAAAACACCAAAGTGTTTAGAATAGCTTCAAATCGCATTTGGAGACGTTTTAGACCAATTTGTGATTTTCGAAAAAACTTATCAACATAAAAACACCAAAGGGTTTAGAATAGCTTCAAATCGCATTTGGAGACGTTTTAGACCATTTTGTGATTTTCGAAAAAACTTGTTAACATAAAAACACGAAAGTGCTTAGAATAGCTTCAAATCGCATTTGGAAACGTTTTAGACCATTTTGTGATTTTCGAAAAAACTTGTTAACATAAAAACATGAAAGTGCTTAGAATAGCTTCAAATCGTATTTGGAGACGTTTTAGACCATTTTGTGATTTTCGAAAAAACTTGTTAACATCAAAACACCAATGTGCTTAGAATAGCTTCAAATCGCATTTTGAGACGTTTTAGACCATTTTGTGCATTTCGATGAAACTTGGTTACACAAAAACATCAAAGTGCTTAAAATCACATTATAAACCATTTTAGACCATTTTGAGCATTTCGATAACACTTTTCACACAAAAACATCAAAGAGCACAAAATAGCTTAATATCGTATTTAAAAACGTTTTAGACCATTTTGAGCATTTCGACAAAACTTTTTCACACAAAACACCAAAGTGCTTAGAATAGCTTCAAATCGCATTTGGAGACGTTTTAGACCATTTTGTGATTTTCGAAAAAACTTGTTAACATAAAAACATCAAAGTGTACAGAATAACTTCAAATCGCATTTGGAGACCGTTTTAGGCCAATTTGTGATTTTCGAAAAAACTTGTTAACCTAAAAATACCAAAGTGTTTAGAATAGCTTCAAATCGCATTTGGAGACGTTTTAGAACATTTTGTGATTTTCGAAAAAACTTGTTAACATAAAAACACCAAAGTGCTTCAAATCGCATTTGGAGACATTTTAGACCAATTTGTGATTTTTGAAAAAACTTGTTAACATAAAAACACCAAAGTGCTTACAATAGCTTCAAATCGTATTTGGAGACGTTTTAGACCATTTTGTGATTTTCGAAAAAACTTGTTAACATAAAAACACCAAAGTACTTAGAATAGCTTCAAATCGCATTTGTAGACGTTTTAGACCATTTTATGCATTTCGATGAAACTTGGTTACACAAAAACATCAAAGTGCTTAAAATCACATTATAATCCGTTTTAGACCATTTTGAGCATTTCGATAACACTTTTCACACAAAAACATCAAAGAGCACAAAATAGCTTAATATCGTATTTAAAAACTTTTTAGACCATTTTGAGCATTTCGACAAAACTTTTTCACACAAAACACCAAAGTGCTTAGAATAGCTTCAAATCGCATTTGGAGACGTTTTAGACCATTTTGTGATTTTCGAAAAAAATTGTTAACATAAAAACACGAAAGTGCTTAGAATAGCTTCAAATCGCATTTGGAAACGTTTTAGACCATTTTGTGATTTTCGAAAAAAATTGTTAACATAAAAACACCAAAGTGTTTAGAATAGCTTCAAATCGCATTTGGAGACGTTTTAGACCAATTTGTGATTTTCGAAAAAACTTATCAACATAAAAACACCAAAGGGTTTAGAATAGCTTCAAATCGCATTTGGAGACGTTTTAGACCATTTTGTGATTTTGAAAAAACTTGTTAACATAAAAACACCAAAGTGCTTAGAATAGCTTCAAATCGCATTTGGAGACGTTTTAGACCATTTTGTGATTTTCGAAAAAACTTGTTAACATAAAAACACCAAAGTGCTTAGAATAGCTTCAAATCGTATTTGGAGACGTTTTAGACCATTTTGAGATTTTCGAAAAAAATTGGTTACACAAAAACATCAAAGTGCTTAAAATCACATTATAAACCGTTTTAGACCATTTTTAGCATTTCGGTAACACTTTTCACACAAAAACATCAAAGAGCACAAAATAGCTTAATATCGTATTTAAAAACGTTTTAGACCATTTTGAGCATTTAGACAAAACTTTTTCACACAAAACACCAAAGTGCTTAGAATAGCTTCAAATCGCATTTGGAGACGTTTTAGACCATTTTGTGCATTTCGATGAAACTTGGTTACACAAAAACATCAAAGTGCTTAAAATCACATTATAAATCGTTTTAGACCATTTTGAGCATTTCGACAAAACTTTTTCACACAAAATACCAAAGTGCTTAGAATAGCTTCAAATCGCATTTGGAGACGTTTTAGACCATTTTGTGATTTTCGAAAAAACTTTTTAACATAAAAACACCAAAGTGCTTAGAATAGCTTCAAATCACATTTGGAGACGTTTTAGACCATAAGTGCTTAGAATCACATTATAAACCGTTTTAAACCATTTTGAGCATTTCGATAACAATTTTCACACAAAAACATCAAAGAGCACAAAATAGCTTAATATCGTATTTAAAAATGTTTTAGACCATTTTGAGCATTTAGATAAAACTTTTTCACACAAAACACCAAAGTGCTTAGAATAGCTTCAAATCGCATTTGGAGACGTTTTAGACCATTTTGTGATTTTTGAAAAAACTTGTTAACATAAAAACACCAAAGTGCTTAGAATAGCTTCAAATCACATTTGGAGATGTTTTAGACCATTTTGTGATTTTTGAAAAAACTTGTTAACATAAAAACACGAAAGTGCTTAGAATAGCTTCAAATCACATTTGGAGACGTTGTAGACCATTTTGTGATTTTTGAAAAAACTTGTTAACATAAAAACACGAAAGTGCTTAGAATAGCTTCAAATCGCATTTGGAAACGTTTTAGACCATTTTGTGATTTTCGAAAAAGAATGTTAACATAAAAACACCAATGTGCTTAGAATCACAATATAAACCGTTTTAGACCATTTTGAGCATTTCGATAACAATTTTCACACAAAAACATCAAAGAGCACAAAATAGCTTAATATCGTATTTATAAATGTTTTAGACCATTTTGAGCATTTCGACAAAACTTTTTCACACAAAACACCAAAGTGCTTAGAATAGCTTCAAATCGCATTTGGAGACGTTTTTTATACCATTTTGTGATTTCGATGAAACTTGATTACACAAAAACATCAAAGTGCTTAAAATCACATTATAAACCGTTTTAGACCATTTTGAGCATTTCGATAACACTTTTCACACAAAAACATCAAAGAGCACAAAATAGCTTAATATCGTATTTAAAAACGTTTTAGACCATTTTGAGCATTTAGACAAAACTTTTTCACACAAAACACCAAAGTGCTTAGAATAGCTTCAAATCGCATTTGGAGACGTTTTAGAACATTTTGTGTTTTTCGAAAAAAACTGTTAACATAAAAACACCAAAGTGCTTAGAATAGCTTCAAATCGCATTTGGAGACGTTTTAGACCATTTTGTGATTTTTGAAAAAACTTGTTAACATAAAAACACCAAAGTGCTTAGAATAGCTTCAAATCACATTTGGAGACGTTTTAGACCATTTTGTGATTTTCGAAAAAACTTGTTAACATAAAAACACGAAAGTGGTTAGAATAGCTTCAAATCGCATTTGGAAACGTTTTAGACCATTTTGTGATTTTCGAAAAAGATTGTTAACATAAAAACACCAAAGTGCTTAGAATCACAATATAAACCGTTTTAGACCATTTTGAGCATTTCGATAACAATTTTCACACAAAAACATCAAAGAGCACAAAATAGCTTAATATCGTATTTAAAAATGTTTTAGACCATTTTGAGCATTTAGATAAAACTTTTTCACACAAAACACCAAAGTGCTTAGAATAGCTTCAAATCGCATTTGGAGACGGTTTAGACCATTTTGTGATTTTGAAAAAACTTGTTAACATAAAAACACCAAAGTGCTTAGAATAGCTTCAAATCGCATTTGGAGACGTTTTAGACCATTTTGTGATTTTCGAAAGAACTTGTTAACATAAAAACACCAAAGTGCTTAGAATAGCTTCAAATCGTATTTGGAGACGTTTTAGACCATTTTGAGATTTTCGAAAAAACTTGGTAACACAAAAACATCAAAGTGCTTAAAATCACATTATAAACCGTTTTAGACCATTTTGAACATTTCGATAACACTTTTCACACAAAAACATCAAAGAGCACAAAATAGCTTAATATCGTATTTAAAAACGTTTTAGACCATTTTGAGCATTTCGACAAAACTTTTTCACACAAAACACCAAAGTGCTTAGAATAGCTTCAAATCGCATTTGGAGACGTTTTAGACCAATTTGTGCATTTCGATGAAACTTGATTACACAAAAACATCAACGTGCTTAAAATCACATTATAAACCGTTTTAGACCATTTTGAGCATTTCGATAACACTTTTCACACAAAAACATCAAAGAGCACAAAATAGCTTAATATCGTATTTAAAAACGTTTTAGACCATTTTTTGAGCATTTAGACAAAACTTTTTCACACAAAACACCAAAGTGCTTAGAATAGCTTCAAATCGCATTTGGAGACGTTTTAGACCATTTTGTGCATTTCGATGAAACTTGGTTACACAAAAACATCAAAGTGCTTAAAATGACATTATAAATCGTTTTAGACCATTTTGAGCATTTCGACAAAACTTTTTCACACAAAATACCAAAGGGCTTCAAATCGCATTTGGAGACGTTTTAGACCATTTTGTGATTTTCGAAAAAACTTTTTAACATAAAAACACCAAAGTGCTTAGAATAGCTTCAAATCACATTTGGAGACGTTTTAGACCATTTTGTGATTTTCGAAAAAACTTGTTAACATAAAAACACGAAAGTGCTTAGAATAGCTTCAAATCGCATTTGGAAACGTTTTAGACCATTTTGTGATTTTCGAAAAAAATTGTTAACATAAAAACACCAAAGTGCTTAGAATCACATTATAAACCGTTTTAGACCATTTTGAGCATTTCGATAACAATTTTCACACAAAAACATCAAAGAGCACAAAATAGCTTAATATCGTATTTAAAAATGTTTTAGACCATTTTGAGCATTTAGATAAAACTTTTTCACACAAAACACCAAAGTGCTTAGAATAGCTTCAAATCGCATTTGGAGACGTTTTAGACCAATTTGTGATTTTTGAAAAAACTTGTTAACATAAAAACACCAAAGTGCTTAGAATAGCTTCAAATCACATTTGGAGACGTTTTAGACCATTTTGTGATTTTGAACAAACTTGTTAACATAAAAACACCAAAGTGCTTAGAATAGCTTCAAATCGTATTTGGAGACGTTTTAGACCATTTTGAGATTTTCGAAAAAACTTGGTTACACAAAAACATCAAAGTGCTTAAAATCACATTATAAACCGTTTTAGACCATTTTGAGCATTTCGATAACACTTTTCACACAAAAACATCAAAGAGCACAAAATAGCTTAATATCGTATTTAAAAACGTTTTAGACCATTTTGAGCATTTCGACAAAACTTTTTCACACAAAACACCAAAGTGCTTAGAATAGCTTCAAATCGCATTTGGAGACGTTTTAGACCAATTTGTGCATTTCGATGAAACTTGATTACACAAAAACATCAAAGTGCTTAAAATCACATTATAAACCGTTTTAGACCATTTTGAGCATTTCGATAACACTTTTCACACAAAAACATCAAAGAGCACAAAATAGCTTAATATCGTATTTAAAAACGTTTTAGACCATTTTGAGCATTTAGACAAAACTTTTTCACACAAAACACCAAAGTGCTTAGAATAGCTTCAAATCGCATTTGGAGACGTTTTAGACCATTTTGTGCATTTCGATGAAACTTGGTTACACAAAAACATCAAAGTGCTTAAAATCACATTATAAATCGTTTTAGACCATTTTGTGATTTTCGAAAAAGCTTTTTAACATAAAAACACCAAAGTGCTTAGAATAGCTTCAAATCACATTTGGAGACATTTTAGACCATTTTGTGATTTTCGAAAAAACTTGTTAACATAAAAACACGAAAGTGCTTAGAATAGCTTCAAATCGCATTTGGAAACGTTTTAGACCATTTTGTGATTTTCGAAAAAACTTTTTAACATAAAAACACGAAAGTGCTTAGAATCACATTATAAACCGTTTTAGACCATTTTGAGCATTTCGATAACAATTTTCACACAAAAACATCAAAGAGCACAAAATAGCTTAATATCGTATTTAAAAATGTTTTAGACCATTTTGAGCATTTAGATAAAACTTTTTCAAACAAAACACCAAAGTGCTTAGAATAGCTTCAAATCGCATTTGGAGACGTTTTAGACCATTTTGTGATTTTTGAAAAAACTTGTTAACATAAAAATACCAAAGTGCTTAGAATAGCTTCAAATCACATTTGGAGATGTTTTAGACCATTTTGTGATTTTTGAAAAAACTTGTTAACATAAAAACACCAAAGTGCTTAGAATAGCTTCAAATCACATTTGGAGACGTTTTAGACCATTTTGTGATTTTCGAAAAAACTTGTTAACATAAAAACACGAAAGTGCTTAGAATAGCTTCAAATCGCATTTGGAAACGTTTTAGACCATTTTGTGATTTTCAAAAAAGATTGTTAACATAAAAACACCAAAGTGCTTAGAATCACAATATAAACCGTTTTAGACCATTTTGAGCATTTCGATAACAATTTTCACACAAAAACATCAAAGAGCACAAAATAGCTTAATATCGTATTTAAAAATGTTTTAGACCATTTTGAGCATTTAGATAAAACTTTTTCACACAAAACACCAAAGTGCTTAGAATAGCTTCAAATCGCATTTGGAGACGGTTTAGACCATTTTGTGATTTTGAAAAAACTTGTTAACATAAAAACACCAAAGTGCTTAGAATAGCTTCAAATCGTATTTGGAGACGTTTTAGACAATTTTGAGATTTTCGAAAAAACTTGGTTACACAAAAACATCAAAGTGCTTAAAATCACATTATAAACCGTTTTAGACCATTTTGAACATTTCGATAACACTTTTCACACAAAAACATCAAAGAGCACAAAATAGCTTAATATCGTATTTAAAAACGTTTTAGACCATTTTGAGCATTTCGACAAAACTTTTTCACACAAAACACCAAAGTGCTTAGAATAGCTTCAAATCGCATTTGGAGACGTTTTAGACCAATTTGTGCATTTCGATGAAACTTGATTACACAAAAACATCAACGTGCTTAAAATCACATTATAAACCGTTTTAGACCATTTTGAGCATTTCGATAACACTTTTCACACAAAAACATCAAAGAGCACAAAATAGCTTAATATCGTATTTAAAAACGTTTTAGACCATTTTGAGCATTTAGACAAAACTTTTTCACACAAAACACCAAAGTGCTTAGAATAGCTTCAAATCGCATTTGGAGACGTTTTAGACCATTTTGTGCATTTCGATGAAACTTGGTTACACAAAAACATCAAAGTGCTTAAAATCACATTATAAATCGTTTTAGACCATTTTGAGCATTTCGACAAAACTTTTTCACACCAAATACCAAAGGGCTTAGAATAGCTTCAAATCTTATTTGGAGACGTTTTAGACCATTTTGTGATTTTCGAAAAAACTTTTTAACATAAAAACACCAAAGTGCTTAGAATAGCTTCAAATCACATTTGGAGACGTTTTAGACCATTTTGTGATTTTCGAAAAAACTTGTTAACATAAAAACACGAAAGTGCTTAGAATAGTTTCAAATCGCATTTGGAAACGTTTTAGACCATTTTGTGATTTTCGAAAAAAATTGTTAACATAAAAACACCAAAGTGCTTAGAATCACATTATAAACCGTTTTAGACCATTTTGAGCATTTCGATAACAATTTTCACACAAAAACATCAAAGAGCACAAAATAGCTTAATATCGTATTTAAAAATGTTTTAGACCATTTTGAGCATTTAGATAAAACTTTTTCACACAAAACACCAAAGTGCTTAGAATAGCTTCAAATCGCATTTGGAGACCTTTTAGACCATTTTGTGATTTTTGAAAAAACTTGTTAACATAAAAACACCAAAGTGCTTAGAATAGCTTCAAATCACATTTGGAGACGTTTTAGACCATTTTGTGATTTTCGAAAAAACTTGTTAACATAAAAACACGAAAGTGCTTAGAATAGCTTCAAATCGCATTTGGAAACGTTTTAGACCATTTTGTGATTTTTGAAAAAACTTGTTAACATAAAAACACCAAAGTGCTTAGAATAGCTTCAAATCACATTTGGAGACGTTTTAGACCATTTTGTGATTTTCGAAAAAACTTGTTAACATAAAAACACGAAAGTGCTTAGAATAGCTTCAAATCGCATTTGGAAACGTTTTAGACCATTTTGTGATTTTCGAAAAAACTTGTTAACATAAAAACACGAAAGTGCTTAGAATAGCTTCAAATCGCATTTGGAAACGTTTTAGACCATTTTGTGATTTTCGAAAAAAATTGTTAACATAAAAACACCAAAGTGTTTAGAATAGCTTCAAATCGCATTTGGAGACGTTTTAGACCAATTTGTGATTTTCGAAAAAACTTATCAACATAAAAACACCAAAGGGATTAGAATAGCTTCAAATCGCATTTGGAGACGTTTTAGACCATTTTGTGATTTTGAAAAAACTTGTTAACATAAAAACACCAAAGTGCTTAGAATAGCTTCAAATCGCATTTGGAGACGTTTTAGACCATTTTGTGATTTTCGAAAAAACTTGTTAACATAAAAACACCAAAGTGCTTAGAATAGCTTCAAATCGTATTTGGAGACGTTTTAGACTATTTTGAGATTTTCGAAAAAACTTGGTTACACAAAAACATCAAAGTGCTTAAAATCACATTATAAACCGTTTTAGACCATTTTGAGCATTTCGATAACACTTTTCACACAAAAACATCAAAGAGCACAAAATAGCTTAATATCGTATTTAAAAACGTTTTAGACCATTTTGAGCAATTCGACAAAACTTTTTCACACAAAACACCAAAGTGCTTAGAATAGCTTCAAATCGCATTTGGAGACGTTTTAGACCATTTTGTGATTTTCGAAAAAACTTTTTAACATAAAAACACCAAAGTGCTTAGAATAGCTTCAAATCACATTTGGAGACGTTTTAGACCATAAGTGCTTAGAATCACATTATAAACCGTTTTAGACCATTTTGAGCATTTCGATAACAATTTTAACACAAAAACATCAAAGAGCACAAAATAGCTTAATATCGTATTTAAAAATGTTTTAGACCATTTTGAGCATTTAGATAAAACTTTTTCACACAAAACACCAAAGTGCTTAGAATAGCTTCAAATCGCATTTGGAGACGTTTTAGACCAATTTGTGATTTTTGAAAAAACTTGTTAACATAAAATCACCAAAGTGCTTAGAATAGCTTCAAATCACATTTGGAGACGTTTTAGACCATTTTGTGATTTTGAACAAACTTGTTAACATAAAAACACCAAAGTGCTTAGAATAGCTTCAAATCGCATTTGGAGACGTTTTAGACCATTTTGTGATTTTCGAAAAAACTTGTTAACATAAAAACACGAAAGTGCTTAGAATAGCTTCAAATCGCATTTGGAAACGTTTTAGACCATTTTGTGATTTTCGAAAAAAATTGTTAACATAAAAACACCAAAGTGCTTAGAATCACATTATAAACCGTTTTAGACCATTTTGAGCATTTCGATAACAATTTTCACACAAAAACATCAAAGAGCACAAAATAGCTTAATATCGTATTTAAAAATGTTTTAGACCATTTTGAGCATTTAGATAAAACTTTTTCACACAAAACACCAAAGTGCTTAGAATAGCTTCAAATCGCATTTGGAGACGTTTTAGACCATTTTGTGATTTTTGAAAAAACTTGTTAACATAAAAACACCAAAGTGCTTAGAATAGCTTCAAATCACATTTGGAGACGTTTTAGACCATTTTGTGATTTTCGAAAAAACTTTTTAACATAAAAACACCAAAGTGCTTAGAATAGCTTCAAATCACATTTGGAGACGTTTTAGACCATTTTGTGATTTTTGAAAAAACTTGTTAACATAAAAACACGAAAGTGCTTAGAATAGCTTCAAATCGCATTTTGAGCATTTCGACAAAACTTTTTCACACAAAACACCAAAGTGCTTAGAATAGCTTCAAATCGCATTTGGAGACGTTTTAGACCAATTTGTGCATTTCGATGAAACTTGATTACACAAAAACATCAAAGTGCTTAAAATCACATTATAAACCGTTTTAGACCATTTTGAGCATTTCGATAACACTTTTCACACAAAAACATCAAAGAGCACAAAATAGCTTAATATCGTATTTAAAAACGTTTTAGACCATTTTGAGCATTTAGACAAAACTTTTTCACACAAAACACCAAAGTGCTTAGAATAGCTTCAAATCGCATTTGGAGACGTTTTAGACCATTTTGTGATTTTTGAAAAAACTTGTTAACATAAAAACACCAAAGTGCTTAGAATAGCTTCAAATCACATTTGGAGACGTTTTAGACCATTTTGTGATTTTCGAAAAAACTTGTTAACATAAAAACACGAAAGTGCTTAGAATAGCTTCAAATCGCATTTGGAAACGTTTTAGACCATTTTGTGATTTTCGAAAAAGATTGTTAACATAAAAACACCAAAGTGCTTAGAATCACAATATAAACCGTTTTAGACCATTTTGAGCATTTCGATAACAATTTTCACACAAAAACATCAAAGAGCACAAAATAGCTTAATATCGTATTTAAAAATGTTTTAGACCATTTTGAGCATTTAGATAAAACTTTTTCACACAAAACACCAAAGTGCTTAGAATAGCTTCAAATCGCATTTGGAGACGGTTTAGACCATTTTGTGATTTTGAAAAAACTTGTTAACATAAAAACACCAAAGTGCTTAGAATAGCTTCAAATCGCATTTGGAAACGTTTTAGACCATTTTGTGATTTTCGAAAAAACTTGTTAACATAAAAACACCAAAGGGCTTAGAATAGCTTCAAATCGTATTTGGAGACGTTTTAGACCATTTTGAGATTTTCGAAAAAACTTGGTTACACAAAAACATCAAAGTGCTTAAAATCACATTATAAACCGTTTTAGACCATTTTGAGCATTTCGATAACACTTTCACACAAAAACATCAAAGAGCACAAAATAGCTTAATATCGTATTTAAAAACGTTTTAGACCATTTTGAGCATTTCGACAAAACTTTTTCACACAAAACACCAAAGTGCTTAGAATAGCTTCAAATCGCATTTGGAGACGTTTTAGACCAATTTGTGCATTTCGATGAAACTTGATTACACAAAAACTTCAAAGTGCTTAAAATCACATTATAAACCGTTTTAGACCATTTTGAGCATTTCGATAACACTTTTCACACAAAAACATCAAAGAGCACAAAATAGCTTAATAATCGTATTTAAAAACGTTTTAGACCATTTTGAGCATTTAGACAAAACTTTTTCACACAAAACACCAAAGTGCTTAGAATAGCTTCAAATCGCATTTGGAGACGTTTTAGACCATTTTGTGCATTTCGAAGGAACTTGGTTACACAAAAACATCAAAGTGCTTAAAATCACATTATAAATCGTTTTAGACCATTTTGAGCATTTCGACAAAACTTTTTCACACAAAATACAAAAGTGCTTAGAATAGCTTCAAATCGCATTTGGAGACGTTTTAGACCATTTTGTGATTTTCGAAAAAACTTTTTAACATAAAAACACCAAAGTGCTTAGAATAGCTTCAAATCACATTTGGAGACGTTTTAGACCATTTTGTGATTTTCGAAAAAACTTGTTAACATAAAAACACGAAAGTGCTTAGAATAGCTTCAAATCGCATTTGGAGACGTTTTAGACCATTTTGTGATTTTTGAAAAAACTTGTTAACATAAAAACACCAAAGTGCTTAGAATAGCTTCAAATCACATTTGGAGATGTTTTAGACCATTTTGTGATTTTTGAAAAAACTTGTTAACATAAAAACACGAAAGTGCTTAGAATAGCTTCAAATCACATTTGGAGACGTTTTAGACCATTTTGTGATTTTTGAAAAAACTTGTTAACATAAAAACACGAAAGTGCTTAGAATAGCTTCAAATCGCATTTGGAAACGTTTTAGACCATTTTGTGATTTTCGAAAAAGATTGTTAACATAAAAACACCAATGTGCTTAGAATCACATTATAAACCGTTTTAGACCATTTTGAGCATTTCGATAACAATTTTCACACAAAAACATCAAAGAGCACAAAATAGCTTAATATCGTATTTATAAATGTTTTAGACCATTTTGAGCATTTCGACAAAACTTTTTCACACAAAACACCAAAGTGCTTAGAATAGCTTCAAATCGCATTTGGAGACGTTTTTTTATACCATTTTGTGATTTCGATGAAACTTGATTACACAAAAACATCAAAGTGCTTAAAATCACATTATAAACCGTTTTAGACCATTTTGAGCATTTCGATAACACTTTTCACACAAAAACATCAAAGAGCACAAAATAGCTTAATATCGTATTTAAAAACGTTTTAGACCATTTTGAGCTTTTAGACAAAACTTTTTCACACAAAACACCAAAGTGCTTAGAATAGCTTCAAATCGCATTTGGAGACGTTTTAGAACATTTTGTGTTTTTCGAAAAAAACTGTTAACATAAAAACACCAAAGTGCTTAGAATAGCTTCAAATCGCATTTGGAGACGTTTTAGAACATTTTGTGTTCTTCGAAAAAACCTGTTAACATAAAAACACCAAAGTGCTTAGAATAGCTTCAAATCGCATTTGGAGACGTTTTAGACCATTTTGTGATTTTTGAAAAAACCTGTTAACATAAAAACACCAAAGTGCTTAGAATAGCTTCAAATCACATTTGGAGACGTTTTAGACCATTTTGTGATTTTCGAAAAAACTTGTTAACATAAAAACACGAAAGTGCTTAGAATAGCTTCAAATCGCATTTGGAAACGTTTTAGACCATTTTGTGATTTTCGAAAAAACTTGTTAACATAAAAACACGAAAGTGCTTAGAATAGTTTCAAATCGCATTTGGAAACGTTTTAGACCATTTTGTGATTTTCGAAAAAAATTGTTAACATAAAAACACCAAAGTGCTTAGAATCACATTATAAACCGTTTTAGACCATTTTGAGCATTTCGATAACAATTTTCACACAAAAACATCAAAGAGCACAAAATAGCTTAATATCGTATTTAAAAATGTTTTAGACCATTTTGAGCATTTAGATAAAACTTTTTCACACAAAACACCAAAGTGCTTAGAATAGCTTCAAATCGCATTTGGAGACCTTTTAGACCATTTTGTGATTTTTGAAAAAACTTGTTAACATAAAAACACCAAAGTGCTTAGAATAGCTTCAAATCACATTTGGAGACGTTTTAGACCATTTTGTGATTTTCGAAAAAACTTGTTAACATAAAAACACGAAAGTGCTTAGAATAGCTTCAAATCGCATTTGGAAACGTTTTAGACCATTTTGTGATTTTTGAAAAAACTTGTTAACATAAAAACACCAAAGTGCTTAGAATAGCTTCAAATCACATTTGGAGACGTTTTAGACCATTTTGTGATTTTCGAAAAAACTTGTTAACATAAAAACACGAAAGTGCTTAGAATAGCTTCAAATCGCATTTGGAAACGTTTTAGACCATTTTGTGATTTTCGAAAAAACTTGTTAACATAAAAACACGAAAGTGCTTAGAATAGCTTCAAATCGCATTTGGAAACGTTTTAGACCATTTTGTGATTTTCGAAAAAAATTGTTAACATAAAAACACCAAAGTGTTTAGAATAGCTTCAAATCGCATTTGGAGACGTTTTAGACCAATTTGTGATTTTCGAAAAAACTTATCAACATAAAAACACCAAAGGGATTAGAATAGCTTCAAATCGCATTTGGAGACGTTTTAGACCATTTTGTGATTTTGAAAAAACTTGTTAACATAAAAACACCAAAGTGCTTAGAATAGCTTCAAATCGCATTTGGAGACGTTTTAGACCATTTTGTGATTTTCGAAAAAACTTGTTAACATAAAAACACCAAAGTGCTTAGAATAGCTTCAAATCGTATTTGGAGACGTTTTAGACTATTTTGAGATTTTCGAAAAAACTTGGTTACACAAAAACATCAAAGTGCTTAAAATCACATTATAAACCGTTTTAGACCATTTTGAGCATTTCGATAACACTTTTCACACAAAAACATCAAAGAGCACAAAATAGCTTAATATCGTATTTAAAAACGTTTTAGACCATTTTGAGCAATTCGACAAAACTTTTTCACACAAAACACCAAAGTGCTTAGAATAGCTTCAAATCGCATTTGGAGACGTTTTAGACCATTTTGTGATTTTCGAAAAAACTTTTTAACATAAAAACACCAAAGTGCTTAGAATAGCTTCAAATCACATTTGGAGACGTTTTAGACCATAAGTGCTTAGAATCACATTATAAACCGTTTTAGACCATTTTGAGCATTTCGATAACAATTTTAACACAAAAACATCAAAGAGCACAAAATAGCTTAATATCGTATTTAAAAATGTTTTAGACCATTTTGAGCATTTAGATAAAACTTTTTCACACAAAACACCAAAGTGCTTAGAATAGCTTCAAATCGCATTTGGAGACGTTTTAGACCAATTTGTGATTTTTGAAAAAACTTGTTAACATAAAATCACCAAAGTGCTTAGAATAGCTTCAAATCACATTTGGAGACGTTTTAGACCATTTTGTGATTTTGAACAAACTTGTTAACATAAAAACACCAAAGTGCTTAGAATAGCTTCAAATCGCATTTGGAGACGTTTTAGACCATTTTGTGATTTTCGAAAAAACTTGTTAACATAAAAACACGAAAGTGCTTAGAATAGCTTCAAATCGCATTTGGAAACGTTTTAGACCATTTTGTGATTTTCGAAAAAAATTGTTAACATAAAAACACCAAAGTGCTTAGAATCACATTATAAACCGTTTTAGACCATTTTGAGCATTTCGATAACAATTTTCACACAAAAACATCAAAGAGCACAAAATAGCTTAATATCGTATTTAAAAATGTTTTAGACCATTTTGAGCATTTAGATAAAACTTTTTCACACAAAACACCAAAGTGCTTAGAATAGCTTCAAATCGCATTTGGAGACGTTTTAGACCATTTTGTGATTTTTGAAAAAACTTGTTAACATAAAAACACCAAAGTGCTTAGAATAGCTTCAAATCACATTTGGAGACGTTTTAGACCATTTTGTGATTTTCGAAAAAACTTTTTAACATAAAAACACCAAAGTGCTTAGAATAGCTTCAAATCACATTTGGAGACGTTTTAGACCATTTTGTGATTTTTGAAAAAACTTGTTAACATAAAAACACGAAAGTGCTTAGAATAGCTTCAAATCGCATTTGGAAACGTTTTAGACCATTTTGTGATTTTCGAAAAAGATTGTTAACATAAAAACACCAAAGTGCTTAGAATCACATTATAAACCGTTTTAGACCATTTTGAGCATTTCGATAACAATTTTCACACAAAAACATCAAAGAGCACAAAATAGCTTAATATCGTATTTAAAAATGTTTTAGACCATTTTGAGCATTTAGATAAAACTTTTTCACACAAAACACCAAAGTGCTTAGAATAGCTTCAAATCGCATTTGGAGACGGTTTAGACCATTTTGTGATTTTGAAAAAACTTGTTAACATAAAAACACCAAAGTGCTTAGAATAGCTTCAAATCGCATTTGGAGACGTTTTAGACCATTTTGTGATTTTCGAAAAAACTTGTTAACATAAAAACACCAAAGGGCTTAGAATAGCTTCAAATCGTATTTGGAGACGTTTTAGACCATTTTGAGATTTTCGAAAAAACTTGGTTACACAAAAACATCAAAGTGCTTAAAATCACATTATAAACCGTTTTAGACCATTTTGAGCATTTCGATAACACTTTCACACAAAAACATCAAAGAGCACAAAATAGCTTAATATCGTATTTAAAAACGTTTTAGACCATTTTGAGCATTTCGACAAAACTTTTTCACACAAAACACCAAAGTGCTTAGAATAGCTTCAAATCGCATTTGGAGACGTTTTAGACCAATTTGTGCATTTCGATGAAACTTGATTACACAAAAACTTCAAAGTGCTTAAAATCACATTATAAACCGTTTTAGACCATTTTGAGCATTTCGATAACACTTTTCACACAAAAACATCAAAGAGCACAAAATAGCTTAATATCGTATTTAAAAACGTTTTAGACCATTTTGAGCATTTAGACAAAACTTTTTCACACAAAACACCAAAGTGCTTAGAATAGCTTCAAATCGCATTTGGAGACGTTTTAGACCATTTTGTGCATTTCGAAGGAACTTGGTTACACAAAAACATCAAAGTGCTTAAAATCACATTATAAATCGTTTTAGACCATTTTGAGCATTTCGACAAAACTTTTTCACACAAAATACAAAAGTGCTTAGAATAGCTTCAAATCGCATTTGGAGACGTTTTAGACCATTTTGTGATTTTCGAAAAAACTTTTTAACATAAAAACACCAAAGTGCTTAGAATAGCTTCAAATCACATTTGGAGACGTTTTAGACCATTTTGTGATTTTCGAAAAAACTTGTTAACATAAAAACACGAAAGTGCTTAGAATAGCTTCAAATCGCATTTGGAGACGTTTTAGACCATTTTGTGATTTTTGAAAAAACTTGTTAACATAAAAACACCAAAGTGCTTAGAATAGCTTCAAATCACATTTGGAGATGTTTTAGACCATTTTGTGATTTTTGAAAAAACTTGTTAACATAAAAACACGAAAGTGCTTAGAATAGCTTCAAATCACATTTGGAGACGTTTTAGACCATTTTGTGATTTTTGAAAAAACTTGTTAACATAAAAACACGAAAGTGCTTAGAATAGCTTCAAATCGCATTTGGAAACGTTTTAGACCATTTTGTGATTTTCGAAAAAGATTGTTAACATAAAAACACCAATGTGCTTAGAATCACATTATAAACCGTTTTAGACCATTTTGAGCATTTCGATAACAATTTTCACACAAAAACATCAAAGAGCACAAAATAGCTTAATATCGTATTTATAAATGTTTTAGACCATTTTGAGCATTTCGACAAAACTTTTTCACACAAAACACCAAAGTGCTTAGAATAGCTTCAAATCGCATTTGGAGACGTTTTTTTATACCATTTTGTGATTTCGATGAAACTTGATTACACAAAAACATCAAAGTGCTTAAAATCACATTATAAACCGTTTTAGACCATTTTGAGCATTTCGATAACACTTTTCACACAAAAACATCAAAGAGCACAAAATAGCTTAATATCGTATTTAAAAACGTTTTAGACCATTTTGAGCTTTTAGACAAAACTTTTTCACACAAAACACCAAAGTGCTTAGAATAGCTTCAAATCGCATTTGGAGACGTTTTAGAACATTTTGTGTTTTTCGAAAAAAACTGTTAACATAAAAACACCAAAGTGCTTAGAATAGCTTCAAATCGCATTTGGAGACGTTTTAGAACATTTTGTGTTCTTCGAAAAAACCTGTTAACATAAAAACACCAAAGTGCTTAGAATAGCTTCAAATCGCATTTGGAGACGTTTTAGACCATTTTGTGATTTTTGAAAAAACCTGTTAACATAAAAACACCAAAGTGCTTAGAATAGCTTCAAATCACATTTGGAGACGTTTTAGACCATTTTGTGATTTTCGAAAAAACTTGTTAACATAAAAACACGAAAGTGCTTAGAATAGCTTCAAATCGCATTTGGAAACGTTTTAGACCATTTTGTGATTTTCGAAAAAGATTGTTAACATAAAAACACCAAAGTGCTTAGAATCACAATATAAACCGTTTTAGACCATTTTGAGCATTTCGATAACAATTTTCACACAAAAACATCAAAGAGCACAAAATAGCTTAATATCGTATTTAAAAATGTTTTAGACCATTTTGAGCATTTAGATAAAACTTTTTCACACAAAACACCAAAGTGCTTAGAATAGCTTCAAATCGCATTTGGAGACGGTTTAGACCATTTTGTGATTTTGAAAAAACTTGTTAACATAAAAACACCAAAGTGCTTAGAATAGCTTCAAATCGCATTTGGAGACGTTTTAGACCATTTTGTGATTTTCGAAAAAACTTGTTAACATAAAAACACCAAAGTGCTTAGAATAGCTTCAAATCGTATTTGGAGACGTTTTAGACCATCTTGAGATTTTCGAAAAAACTTGGTTACACAAAAACATCAAAGTGCTTAAAATCACATTATAAACCGTTTTAGACCATTTTGAACATTTCGATAACACTTTTCACACAAAAACATCAAAGAGCACAAAATAGCTTAATATCGTATTTAAAAACGTTTTAGACCATTTTGAGCATTTCGACAAAACTTTTTCACACAAAAACATCAAAGAGCACAAAATAGCTTAATATCGTATTTAAAAACGTTTTAGACCATTTTGAGCATTTAGACAAAACTTTTTCACACAAAACACCAAAGTGCTTAGAATAGCTTCAAATCGCATTTGGAGACGTTTTAGACCATTTTGTGCATTTCGATGAAACTTGGTTACACAAAAACATCAAAGTGCTTAAAATCACATTATAAATCGTTTTAGACCCTTTTGAGCATTTCGACAAAACTTTTTCACACAAAATACCAAAGGGCTTAGAATAGCTTCAAATCGCATTTGGAGACGTTTTAGACCATTTTGTGATTTTCGAAAAAACTTTTTAACATAAAAAGACCAAAGTGCTTAGAATAGCTTCAAATCACATTTGGAGACGTTTTAGACCATTTTGTGATTTTCGAAAAAACTTGTTAACATAAAAACACGAAAGTGCTTAGAATAGCTTCAAATCGCATTTGGAAACGTTTTAGACCATTTTGTGATTTTCGAAAAAAATTGTTAACATAAAAACACCAAAGTGCTTAGAATCACATTATAAACCGTTTTAGACCATTTTGAGCATTTCGATAACAATTTTCACACAAAAACATCAAAGAGCACAAAATAGCTTAATATCGTATTTAAAAATGTTTTAGACCATTTTGAGCATTTAGATAAATCTGTTTCACACAAAACACCAAAGTGCTTAGAATAGCTTCAAATCGCATTTGGAGACGTTTTAGACCATTTTGTGATTTTTGAAAAAACTTGTTAACATAAAAACACCAAAGTGCTTAGAATAGCTTCAAATCACATTTGGAGACGTTTTAGACCATTTTGTGATTTTCGAAAAAACTTGTTAACATAAAAACACGAAAGTGCTTAGAATAGCTTCAAATCGCATTTGGAAACGTTTTAGACCATTTTGTGATTTTCGAAAAAACTTGTTAACATAAAAACACCAAAGTGCTTAGAATAGCTTCAAATCGCATTTGGAGACGGTTTAGACCATTTTATGATTTTGAAAAAACTTGTTAACATAAAAACACCAAAGTGCTTAGAATAGCTTCAAATCGCATTTGGAGACGTTTTAGACCATTTTGTGATTTTCGAAAAAACTTGTTAACATAAAAACACCAAAGTGCTTAGAATAGCTTCAAATCGTATTTGGAGACGTTTTAGACCATTTTGAGATTTTCGAAAAAACTTGGTTACACAAAAACATCAAAGTGCTTAAAATCACATTATAAACCGTTTTAGACCATTTTGAGCATTTCGATAACACTTTTCACACAAAAACATCAAAGAGCACAAAATAGCTTAATATCGTATTTAAAAACGTTTTAGACCATTTTGAGCATTTCGACAAAACTTTTTCACACAAAACACCAAAGTGCTTAGAATAGCTTCAAATCGCATTTGGAGACGTTTTAAACCAATTTGTGCATTTCGATGAAACTTGATTACACAAAAACATCAAAGTGCTTAAAATCACATTATAAACCAATTTAGACCATTTTGAGCATTTCGATAACACTTTTCACACAAAAACATCAAAGAGCACAAAATAGCTTAATATCGTATTTAAAAACGTTTTAGACCATTTTGAGCATTTCGACAAAACTTTTTCACACAAAACACCAAAGTGCTTAGAATAGCTTCAAATCGCATTTGGAGACGTTTTAGACCATTTTGTGCATTTCGATGAAACTTGGTTACACAAAAACATCAAAGTGCTTAAAATCACATTATAAATCGTTTTAGACCATTTTGAGCATTTCGATAACACTTTTCACACAAAAACATCAAAGAGCACAAAATAGCTTAATATCGTATTTAAAAACGTTTTAGACCATTTTGAGCATTTCGACAAAACTTTTTCACACAAAATACCAAAGGGCTTAGAATAGCTTCAAATCGCATTTGGAGACGTTTTAGACCATTTTGTGATTTTCGAAAAAACTTTTTAACATAAAAAGACCAAAGTGCTTAGAATAGCTTCAAATCACATTTGGAGACGTTTTAGACCATTTTGTGATTTTCGAAAAAACTTGTTAACATAAAAACACGAAAGTGCTTAGAATAGCTTCAAATCGCATTTGGAAACGTTTTAGACCATTTTGTGATTTTCGAAAAAAATTGTTAACATAAAAACACCAAAGTGCTTAGAATCACATTATAAACCGTTTTAGACCATTTTGAGCATTTCGATAACAATTTTCACACAAAAACATCAAAGAGCACAAAATAGCTTAATATCGTATTTAAAAATGTTTTAGACCATTTTGAGCATTTAGATAAATCTGTTTCACACAAAACACCAAAGTGCTTAGAATAGCTTCAAATCGCATTTGGAGACGTTTTAGACCATTTTGTGATTTTTGAAAAAACTTGTTAACATAAAAACACCAAAGTGCTTAGAATAGCTTCAAATCACATTTGGAGACGTTTTAGACCATTTTGTGATTTTCGAAAAAACTTGTTAACATAAAAACACGAAAGTGCTTAGAATAGCTTCAAATCGCATTTGGAAACGTTTTAGACCATTTTGTGATTTTCGAAAAAACTTGTTAACATAAAAACACGAAAGTGCTTAGAATAGCTTTAAATCGCATTTGGAAACGTTTTAGACCATTTTGTGATTTTCGAAAAAAATTGTTAACATAAAAACACCAAAGTGTTTAGAATAGCTTCAAATCGCATTTGGAGACGTTTTAGACCAATTTGTGATTTTCGAAAAAACTTATCAACATAAAAACACCAAAGGGTTTAGAATAGCTTCAAATCGCATTTGGAGACGTTTTAGACCATTTTGTGATTTTGAAAAAACTTGTTAACATAAAAACACCAAAGTGCTTAGAATAGCTTCAAATCGCATTTGGAGACGTTTTAGACCATTTTGTGATTTTCGAAAAAACTTGTTAACATAAAAACACCAAAGTGCTTAGAATAGCTTCAAATCGTATTTGGAGACGTTTTAGACCATTTTGAGATTTTCGAAAAAACTTGGTTACACAAAAACATCAAAGTGCTTAAAATCACATTATAAACCGTTTTAGACCATTTTGAACATTTCGATAACACTTTTCACACAAAAACATCAAAGAGCACAAAATAGCTTAATATCGTATTTAAAAACGTTTTAGACCATTTTGAGCATTTCGACAAAACTTTTTCACACAAAACACCAAAGTGCTTAGAATAGCTTCAAATCGCATTTGGAGACGTTTTAGACCAATTTGTGCATTTCGATGAAACTTGATTACACAAAAACATCAAAGTGCTTAAAATCACATTATAAACCGTTTTAGACCATTTTGAGCATTTCGATAACACTTTTCACACAAAAACATCAAAGAGCACAAAATAGCTTAATATCGTATTTAAAAACGTTTTAGACCATTTTGAGCATTTAGACAAAACTTTTTCACACAAAACACCAAAGTGCTTAGAATAGCTTCAAATCGCATTTGGAGACGTTTTAGACCATTTTGTGATTTTTGAAAAAACTTGTTAACATAAAAACACCAAAGTGCTTAGAATAGCTTCAAATCACATTTGGAGACGTTTTAGACCATTTTGTGATTTTCGAAAAAACTTGTTAACATAAAAACACGAAAGTGCTTAGAATAGCTTCAAATCGCATTTGGAAACGTTTTAGACCATTTTGTGATTTTCGAAAAAACTTGTTAACATAAAAACACGAAAGTGCTTAGAATCACATTATAAACCGTTTTAGACCATTTTGAGCATTTCGATAACAATTTTCACACAAAAACATCAAAGAGCACAAAATAGCTTAATATCGTATTTAAAAATGTTTTAGACCATTTTGAGCATTTGGATAAAACTTTTTCACACAAAACACCAAAGTGCTTAGAATAGCTTCAAATCGCATTTGGAGACGTTTTAGACCATTTTGTGATTTTTGAAAAAACTTGTTAACATAAAAACACCAAAGTGCTTAGAATAGCTTCAAATCACATTTGAAGATGTTTTAGACCATTTTGTGATTTTTGAAAAAACTTGTTAACATAAAAACACGAAAGTGCTTAGAATAGCTTCAAATCACATTTGGAGACGTTTTAGACCATTTTGTGATTTTTGAAAAAACTTGTTAACATAAAAACACGAAAGTGCTTAGAATAGCTTCAAATCGCATTTGGAAACGTTTTAGACCATTTTGTGATTTTCGAAAAAGATTGTTAACATAAAAACACTAATGTGCTTAGAATCACATTATAAACCGTTTTAGACCATTTTGAGCATTTCGATAACAATTTTCACACAAAAACATCAAAGAGCACAAAATAACTTAATATCGTATTTATAAATGTTTTAGACCATTTTGAGCATTTCGACAAAACTTTTTCACACAAAACACCAAAGTGCTTAGAATAGCTTCAAATCGCATTTGGAGACGTTTTAGACCATTTTGTGATTTCGATGAAACTTGATTACACAAAAACATCAAAGTGCTTAAAATCACATTATAAACCATTTTAGACCATTTTGAGCATTTCGATAACACTTTTCACACAAAAACATCAAAGAGCAAAAAATAGCTTAATATCGTATTTAAAAACGTTTTAGACCATTTTGAGCATTTAGACAAAACTTTTTCACACAAAACACCAAAGTGCTTAGAATAGCTTCAAATCGCATTTGGAGACGTTTTAGAACATTTTGTGTTTTTCGAAAAAAACTGGTAACATAAAAACACCAAAGTGCTTAGAATAGCTTCAAATCGCATTTGGAGACGTTTTAGAACATTTTGTGTTCTTCGAAAAAACCTGTTAACATAAAAACACCAAAGTGCTTAGAATAGCTTCAAATCGCATTTGGAGACGTTTTAGACCATTTTGTGATTTTTGAAAAAACTTGTTAACATAAAAACACCAAAGTGCTTAGAATAGCTTCAAATCACATTTGGAGACGTTTTAGACCATTTTGTGATTTTCGAAAAAACTTGTTAACATAAAAACACCAAAGTGCTTAGAATAGCGTCAAATCGTATTTGGAGACGTTTTAGACCATTTTGTGATTTTCGAAAAAACTTGTTAACATAAAAACACCAAAGTGCTTAGAATAGCTTCAAATCGCATTTGGAGACGGTTTAGACCATTTTATGATTTTGAAAAAACTTGTTAACATAAAAACACCAAAGTGCTTAGAATAGCTTCAAATCGCATTTGGAGACGTTTTAGACCATTTTGTGATTTTCGAAAAAACTTGTTAACATAAAAACACCAAAGTGCTTAGAATAGCTTCAAATCGTATTTGGAGACGTTTTAGACCATTTTGAGATTTTCGAAAAAACTTGGTTACACAAAAACATCAAAGTGCTTAAAATCACATTATAAACCGTTTTAGACCATTTTGAGCATTTCGATAACACTTTTCACACAAAAACATCAAAGAGCACAAAATAGCTTAATATCGTATTTAAAAACGTTTTAGACCATTTTGAGCATTTCGACAAAACTTTTTCACACAAAACACCAAAGTGCTTAGAATAGCTTCAAATCGCATTTGGAGACGTTTTAAACCAATTTGTGCATTTCGATGAAACTTGATTACACAAAAACATCAAAGTGCTTAAAATCACATTATAAACCAATTTAGACCATTTTGAGCATTTCGATAACACTTTTCACACAAAAACATCAAAGAGCACAAAATAGCTTAATATCGTATTTAAAAACGTTTTAGACCATTTTGAGCATTTCGACAAAACTTTTTCACACAAAACACCAAAGTGCTTAGAATAGCTTCAAATCGCATTTGGAGACGTTTTAGACCAATTTGTGCATTTCGATGAAACTTGATTACACAAAAACATCAAAGTGCTTAAAATCACATTATAAACCGTTTTAGACCATTTTGAGCATTTCGATAACACTTTTCACACAAAAACATCAAAGAGCACAAAATAGCTTAATATCGTATTTAAAAACGTTTTAGACCATTTTGAGCATTTAGACAAAACTTTTTCACACAAAACACCAAAGTGCTTAGAATAGCTTCAAATCGCATTTGGAGACGTTTTAGACCATTTTGTGATTTTTGAAAAAACTTGTTAACATAAAAACACCAAAGTGCTTAGAATAGCTTCAAATCACATTTGGAGACGTTTTAGACCATTTTGTGATTTTCGAAAAAACTTGTTAACATAAAAACACGAAAGTGCTTAGAATAGCTTCAAATCGCATTTGGAAACGTTTTAGACCATTTTGTGATTTTCGAAAAAACTTGTTAACATAAAAACACGAAAGTGCTTAGAATCACATTATAAACCGTTTTAGACCATTTTGAGCATTTCGATAACAATTTTCACACAAAAACATCAAAGAACACAAAATAGCTTAATATCGTATTTAAAAATGTTTTAGACCATTTTGAGCATTTAGATAAAACTTTTTCACACAAAACACCAAAGTGCTTAGAATAGCTTCAAATCGCATTTTGAGACGTTTTAGACCATTTTGTGATTTTCGAAAAAACTTGTTAACATAAAAACACGAAAGTGCTTAGAACAGCTTCAAATCGCATTTGGAAACGTTTTAGACCATTTTGTGATTTTCGAAAAAAATTGTTAACATAAAAACACCAAAGTGTTTAGAATAGCTTCAAATCGCATTTGGAGACGTTTTAGACCAATTTGTGATTTTCGAAAAAACTTATCAACATAAAAACACCAAAGGGTTTAGAATAGCTTCAAATCGCATTTGGAGACGTTTTAGACCATTTTGTGATTTTGAAAAAACTTGTTAACATAAAAACACCAAAGTGCTTAGAATAGCTTCAAATCGCATTTGGAGACGTTTTAGACCATTTTGTGATTTTCGAAAAAACTTGTTAACATAAAAACACCAAAGTGCTTAGAATAGCTTCAAATCGTATTTGGAGACGTTTTAGACCATTTTGAGATTTTCGAAAAAACTTGGTTACACAAAAACATCAAAGTGCTTAAAATCACATTATAAACCGTTTTAGACCATTTTGAGCATTTCGGTAACACTTTTCACACAAAAACATCAAAGAGCACAAAATAGCTTAATATCGTATTTAAAAACGTTTTAGACCATTTTGAGCATTTAGACAAACTTTTTCACACAAAACACCAAAGTGCTTAGAATAGCTTCAAATCGCATTTGGAGACGTTTTAGACCATTTTGTGCATTTCGATGAAACTTGGTTACACAAAAACATCAAAGTGCTTAAAATCACATTATAAATCGTTTTAGACCATTTTGAGCATTTCGACAAAACTTTTTCACACAAAATACCAAAGTGCTTAGAATAGCTTCAAATCGCATTTGGAGACGTTTTAGACCATTTTGTGATTTTCGAAAAAACTTTTTAACATAAAAACACCAAAGTGCTTAGAATAGCTTCAAATCACATTTGGAGACGTTTTAGACCATAAGTGCTTAGAATCACATCATAAACCGTTTTAGACCATTTTGAGCATTTCGATAACAATTTTCACACAAAAACATCAAAGAGCACAAAATAGCTTAATATCGTATTTAAAAATGTTTTAGACCATTTTGAGCATTTAGATAAAACTTTTTCACACAAAACACCAAAGTGCTTAGAATAGCTTCAAATCGCATTTGGAGACGTTTTAGACCATTTTGTGATTTTTGAAAAAACTTGTTAACATAAAAACACCAAAGTGCTTAGAATAGCTTCAAATCGCATTTGGAAACGTTTTAGACCATTTTGTGATTTTCGAAAAAACTTGTTAACATAAAAACATGAAAGTGCTTAGAATAGCTTCAAATCGTATTTGGAGACGTTTTAGACCATTTTGTGATTTTCGAAAAAACTTGTTAACATAAAAACACCAATGTGCTTAGAATAGCTTCAAATCGCATTTTGAGACGTTTTAGACCATTTTGTGCATTTCGATGAAACTTGGTTACACAAAAACATCAAAGTGCTTAAAATCACATTATAAACCATTTTAGACCATTTTGAGCATTTCGATAACACTTTTCACACAAAAACATCAAAGAGCACAAAATAGCTTAATATCGTATTTAAAAACGTTTTAGACCATTTTGAGCATTTCGACAAAACTTTTTCACACAAAACACCAAAGTGCTTAGAATAGCTTCAAATCGCATTTGGAGACGTTTTAGACCATTTTGTGATTTTCGAAAAAACTTGTTAACATAAAAACATCAAAGCGTACAGAATAACTTCAAATCGCATTTGGAGACCGTTTTAGGCCAATTTGTGATTTTCGAAAAAACTTGTTAACCTAAAAATACCAAAGTGTTTAGAATAGCTTCAAATCGCATTTGGAGACGTTTTAGACCATTTTGTGATTTTCGAAAAAACTTGTTAACATAAAAACACCAAAGTGCTTCAAATCGCATTTGGAGACATTTTAGACCAATTTGTGATTTTTGAAAAAACTTGTTAACATAAAAACACCAAAGTGCTTACAATAGCTTCAAATCGTATTTGGAGACGTTTTAGACCATTTTGTGATTTTCGAAAAAACTTGTTAACATAAAAACACCAAAGTACTTAGAATAGCTTCAAATCGCATTTGGAGACGTTTTAGACCATTTTATGCATTTCGATGAAACTTGGTTACACAAAAACATCAATGTGCTTAAAATCACAGTATAATCCGTTTTAGACCATTTTGAGCATTTCGATAACACTTTTCACACAAAAACATCAAAGAGCACAAAATAGCTTAATATCGTATTTAAAAACGTTTTAGACCATTTTGAGCATTTAGACAAAACTTTTTCACACAAAACACCAAAGTGTTTAGAATAGCTTCAAATCGCATTTGGAGACGTTTTAGACCATTTTGTGATTTTCGAAAAAACTTGTTAACATAAAAACACCAAAGTGCTTCAAATCGCATTTGAGACATTTTAGACCAATTTGTGATTTTTGAAAAAACTTGTTAACATAAAAACACCAAAGTGCTTACAATAGCTTCAAATCGTATTTGGAGACGTTTTAGACCATTTTGTGATTTTCGAAAAAACTTGATAACATAAAAACACCAAAGTACTTAGAATAGCTTCAAATCGCATTTGGAGACGTTTTAGACCATTTTATGCATTTCGATGAAACTTGGTTACACAAAAACATCAAAGTGCTTAAAATCACATTATAATCCGTTTTAGACCATTTTGAGCATTTCGATAACACTTTTCACACAAAAACATCAAAGAGCACAAAATAGCTTAATATCGTATTTAAAAACTTTTTAGACCATTTTGAGCATTTCGACAAAACTTTTTCACACAAAACACCAAAGTGCTTAGAATAGCTTCAAATCGCATTTGGAGACGTTTTAGACCATTTTGTGATTTTCGAAAAAAATTGTTAACATAAAAACATCAAAGTGTACAGAATAGCTTCAAATCGCATTTGGAGACCGTTTTAGGCCAATTTGTGATTTTCGAAAAAACTTGTTAACCTAAAAATACCAAAGTGTTTAGAATAGCTTCAAATCGCATTTGGAGACGTTTTAGACCATTTTGTGATTTTCGAAAAAACTTGTTAACATAAAAACACCAAAGTGCTTAGAATAGCTTCAAATCACATTTGGAGACGTTTTAGACCATAAGTGCTTAGAATCACATTATAAACCGTTTTAGACCATTTTGAGCATTTCGATAACAATTTTCACACAAAAACATCAAAGAGCACAAAATAGCTTAATATCGTATTTAAAAATGTTTTAGACCATTTTGAGCATTTAGATAAAACTTTTTCACACAAAACACCAAAGTGCTTAGAATAGCTTCAAATCGCATTTGGAGACGTTTTAGACCATTTTGTGATTTTTGAAAAAACTTGTTAACATAAAAACACCAAAGTGCTTAGAATAGCTTCAAATCACATTTGGAGAGGTTTTAGACCATTTTGTGATTTTCGAAAAAACTTGTTAACATAAAAACACGAAAGTGCTTAGAATAGCTTCAAATCGCATTTGGAAACGTTTTAGACCATTTTGTGATTTTCGAAAAAACTTGTTAACATAAAAACATGAAAGTGCTTAGAATAGCTTCAAATCGTATTTGGAGACGTTTTAGACCATTTTGTGATTTTCGAAAAAACTTGTTAACATAAAAACACCAATGTGCTTAGAAAAGCTTCAAATCGCATTTTGAGACGTTTTAGACCATTTTGTGCATTTCGATGAAACTTGGTTACACAAAAACATCAAAGTGCTTAAAATCACATTATAAACCATTTTAGACCATTTTGAGCATTTCGATAACACTTTTCACACAAAAACATCAAAGAGCACAAAATAGCTTAATATCGTATTTAAAAACGTTTTAGACCATTTTGAGCATTTCGACAAAACTTTTTCACACAAAACACCAAAGTGCTTAGAATAGCTTCAAATCGCATTTGGAGACGTTTTAGACCATTTTGTGATTTTCGAAAAAACTTGTTAACATAAAAACATCAAAGTGTACAGAATAACTTCAAATCGCATTTGGAGACCGTTTTAGGCCAATTTGTGATTTTCGAAAAAACTTGTTAACCTAAAAATACCAAAGTGTTTAGAATAGCTTCAAATCGCATTTGGAGACGTTTTAGACCATTTTGTGATTTTCGAAAAAACTTGTTAACATAAAAACACCAAAGTGCTTCAAATCGCATTTGGAGACATTTTAGACCAATTTGTGATTTTTGAAAAAACTTGTTAACATAAAAACACCAAAGTGCATACAATAGCTTCAAATCGTATTTGGAGACGTTTTAGACCATTTTGTGATTTTCGAAAAAACTTGTTAACATAAAAACACCAAAGTACTTAGAATAGCTTCAAATCGAATTTGGAGACGTTTTAGACCATTTTATGCATTTCGATGAAACTTGGTTACACAAAAACATCAATGTGCTTAAAATCACATTATAATCCGTTTTAGACCATTTTGAGCATTTCGATAACACTTTTCACACAAAAACATCAAAGAGCACAAAATAGCTTAATATCGTATTTAAAAACGTTTTAGACCATTTTGAGCATTTAGACAAAACTTTTTCACACAAAACACCAAAGTGTTTAGAATAGCTTCAAATCGCATTTGGAGACGTTTTAGACCATTTTGTGATTTTCGAAAAAACTTGTTAACATAAAAACACCAAAGTGCTTCAAATCGCATTTGAGACATTTTAGACCAATTTGTGATTTTTGAAAAAACTTGTTAACATAAAAACACCAAAGTGCTTAGAATAGCTTCAAATCACATTTGGAGACGTTTTAGACCATAAGTGCTTAGAATCACATTATAAACCGTTTTAGACCATTTTGAGCATTTCGATAACAATTTTCACACAAAAACATCAAAGAGCACAAAATAGCCTAATATCGTATTTAAAAATGTTTTAGACCATTTTGAGCATTTAGATAAAACTTTTTCACACAAAACACCAAAGTGCTTAGAATAGCTTCAAATCGCATTTGGAGACGTTTTAGACCATTTTGTGATTTTTGAAAAAACTTGTTAACATAAAAACACCAAAGTGCTTAGAATAGCTTCAAATCACATTTGGAGACGTTTTAGACCATTTTGTGATTTTCGAAAAAACTTGTTAACATAAAAACACGAAAGTGCTTAGAATAGCTTCAAATCGCATTTGGAAACGTTTTAGACCATTTAGTGATTTTCGAAAAAACTTGTTAACATAAAAACACGAAAGTGCTTAGAATAGCTTCAAATCGCATTTGGAAACGTTTTAGACCATTTTGTGATTTTCGAAAAAAATTGTTAACATAAAAACACCAAAGTGTTTAGAATAGCTTCAAATCGCATTTGGAGACGTTTTAGACCAATTTGTGATTTTCGAAAAAACTTATCAACATAAAAACACCAAAGGGTTTAGAATAGCTTCAAATCGCATTTGGAGACGTTTTAGACCATTTTGTGATTTTCGAAAAAACTTGTTAACATAAAAACACGAAAGTGCTTAGAATAGCTTCAAATCGCATTTGGAAACGTTTTAGACCATTTTGTGATTTTCGAAAAAACTTGTTAACATAAAAACATGAAAGTGCTTAGAATAGCTTCAAATCGTATTTGGAGACGTTTTAGACCATTTTGTGATTTTCGAAAAAACTTGTTAACATAAAATCACCAATGTGCTTAGAATAGCTTCAAATCGCATTTTGAGACGTTTTAGACCATTTTGTGCATTTCGATGAAACTTGGTTACACAAAAACATCAAAGTGCTTAAAATCACATTATAAACCATTTTAGACCATTTTGAGCATTTCGATAACACTTTTCACACAAAAACATCAAAGAGCACAAAATAGCTTAATATCGTATTTAAAAACGTTTTAGACCATTTTGAGCATTTCGACAAAACTTTTTCACACAAAACACCAAAGTGCTTAGAATAGCTTCAAATCGCATTTGGAGACGTTTTAGACCATTTTGTGATTTTCGAAAAAACTTGTTAACATAAAAACATCAAAGTGTACAGAATAACTTCAAATCGCATTTGGAGACCGTTTTAGGCCAATTTGTGATTTTCGAAAAAACTTGTTAACCTAAAAATATCAAAGTGTTTAGAATAGCTTCAAATCGCATTTGGAGACGTTTTAGACCATTTTGTGATTTTCGAAAAAACTTGTTAACATAAAAACACCAAAGTGCTTCAAATCGCATTTGGAGACATTTTAGACCAATTTGTGATTTTTGAAAAAACTTGTTAACATAAAAACACCAAAGTGCTTACAATAGCTTCAAATCGTATTTGGAGACGTTTTAGACCATTTTGTGATTTTCGAAAAAACTTGTTAACATAAAAACACCAAAGTACTTAGAATAGCTTCAAATCGCATTTGGAGACGTTTTAGACCATTTTATGCATTTCGATGAAACTTGGTTACACAAAAACATCAATGTGCTTAAAATCACATTATAATCCGTTTTAGACCATTTTGAGCATTTCGATAACACTTTTCACACAAAAACATCAAAGAGCACAAAATAGCTTAATATCGTATTTAAAAACGTTTTAGACCATTTTGAGCATTTAGACAAAACTTTTTCACACAAAACACCAAAGTGTTTAGAATAGCTTCAAATCGCATTTGGAGACGTTTTAGACCATTTTGTGATTTTTGAAAAAACTTGTTAACATAAAAACACCAAAGTGCTTCAAATCGCATTTGAGACATTTTAGACCAATTTGTGATTTTTGAAAAAACTTGTTAACATAAAAACACCAAAGTGCTTACAATAGCTTCAAATCGTATTTGGAGACGTTTTAGACCATTTTGTGATTTTCGAAAAAACTTGTTAACATAAAAACACCAAAGTACTTAGAATAGCTTCAAATCGCATTTGGAGACGTTTTAGACCATTTTATGCATTTCGATGAAACTTGGTTACACAAAAACATCAAAGTGCTTAAAATCACATTATAATCCGTTTTAGACCATTTTGAGCATTTCGATAACACTTTTCACACAAAAACATCAAAGAGCACAAAATAGCTTAATATCGTATTTAAAAACTTTTTAGACCATTTTGAGCATTTCGACAAAACTTTTTCACACAAATCACCAAAGTGCTTAGAATAGCTTCAAATCGCATTTGGAGACGTTTTAGACCATTTTGTGATTTTCGAAAAAAATTGTTAACATAAAAACATCAAAGTGTACAGAATAGCTTCAAATCGCATTTGGAGACCGTTTTAGGCCAATTTGTGATTTTCGAAAAAACTTGTTAACCTAAAAATACCAAAGTGTTTAGAATAGCTTCAAATCGCATTTGGAGACGTTTTAGACCATTTTGTGATTTTCGAAAAAACTTGTTAACATAAAAACACCAAAGTGCTTAGAATAGCTTCAAATCGCATTTGGAGACATTTTAGACCAATTTGTGATTTTCTAAAAAACTTATCAACATAAAAACACCAAAGGGTTTAGAATATCTTCAAATCGCATTTGGAGACGTTTTAGACCATTTTGTGATTTTCGAAAAAACTTGTTAACATAAAAACACCAAAGTGCTTAGAATAGCTTCAAATCGCATTTGGAGACGTTTTAGACCAATTTGTGATTTTCGAAAAAACTTATCAACATAAAAACACCAAAGGGTTTAGAATAGCTTCATTTGGAGACGTTTTAGACCATTTTGTGATTTTGAAAAAACTTGTTAACATAAAAACACCAAAGTGCTTAGAATAGCTTCAAATCGCATTTGGAGACGTTTTAGACCATTTTGTGATTTTCGAAAAAACTTGTTAACATAAAAACACCAAAGTGCTTAGAATAGCTTCAAATCGTATTTGGAGACGTTTTAGACCATTTTGAGATTTTCGAAAAAACTTGGTTACACAAAAACATCAAAGTGCTTAAAATCACATTATAAACCGTTTTAGACCATTTTGAGCATTTCGATAACACTTTTCACACAAAAACATCAAAGAGCACAAAATAGCTTAATATCGTATTTAAAAACGTTTTAGACCATTTTGAGCATTTAGACAAAACTTTTTCACACAAAACACCAAAGTGCTTAGAATAGCTTCAAATCGCATTTGGAGACGTTTTAGAACATTTTGTGTTTTTCGAAAAAAACTGTTAACATAAAAACACCAAAGTGCTTAGAATAGCTTCAAATCGCATTTGGAGACGTTTTAGAACATTTTGTGTTCTTCGAAAAAACCTGTTAACATAAAAACACCAAAGTGCTTAGAATAGCTTCAAATCGCATTTGGAGACGTTTTAGACCATTTTGTGATTTTTGAAAAAACTTGTTAACATGAAAACACCAAAGTGCTTAGAATAGCTTCAAATCACATTTGGAGACGTTTTAGACCATTTTGTGATTTTCGAAAAAACTTGTTAACATAAAAACACGAAAGTGGTTAGAATAGCTTCAAATCGCATTTGGAAACGTTTTAGACCATTTTGTGATTTTCGAAAAAGATTGTTAACATAAAAACACCAAAGTGCTTAGAATCACAATATAAACCGTTTTAGACCATTTTGAGCATTTCGATAACAATTTTCACACAAAAACATCAAAGAGCACAAAATAGCTTAATATCGTATTTAAAAATGTTTTAGACCATTTTGAGCATTTAGATAAAACTTTTTCACACAAAACACCAAAGTGCTTAGAATAGCTTCAAATCGCATTTGGAGACGGTTTAGACCATTTTGTGATTTTGAAAAAACTTGTTAACATAAAAACACCAAAGTGCTTAGAATAGCTTCAAATCGCATTTGGAGACGTTTTAGACCATTTTGTGATTTTCGAAAGAACTTGTTAACATAAAAACACCAAAGTGCTTAGAATAGCTTCAAATCGTATTTGGAGACGTTTTAGACCATTTTGAGATTTTCGAAAAAACTTGGTTACACAAAAACATCAAAGTGCTTAAAATCACATTATAGACCGTTTTAGACCATTTTGAACATTTCGATAACACTTTTCACACAAAAACATCAAAGAGCACAAAATAGCTTAATATCGTATTTAAAAACGTTTTAGACCATTTTGAGCATTTCGACAAAACTTTTTCACACAAAACACCAAAGTGCTTAGAATAGCTTCAAATCGCATTTGGAGACGTTTTAGACCATTTTGTGATTTTCGAAAAAAATTGTTAACATAAAAACATCAAAGTGTACAGAATAGCTTCAAATCGCATTTGGAGACCGTTTTAGGCCAATTTGTGATTTTCGAAAAAACTTGTTAACCTAAAAATACCAAAGTGTTTAGAATAGCTTCAAATCGCATTTGGAGACGTTTTAGACCATTTTGTGATTTTCGAAAAAACTTGTTAACATAAAAACACCAAAGTGCTTAGAATAGCTTCAAATCGCATTTGGAGACATTTTAGACCAATTTGTGATTTTCTAAAAAACTTATCAACATAAAAACACCAAAGGGTTTAGAATATCTTCAAATCGCATTTGGAGACGTTTTAGACCATTTTGTGATTTTCGAAAAAACTTGTTAACATAAAAACACCAAAGTGCTTAGAATAGCTTCAAATCGCATTTGGAGACGTTTTAGACCAATTTGTGATTTTCGAAAAAACTTATCAACATAAAAACACCAAAGGGTTTAGAATAGCTTCATTTGGAGACGTTTTAGACCATTTTGTGATTTTGAAAAAACTTGTTAACATAAAAACACCAAAGTGCTTAGAATAGCTTCAAATCGCATTTGGAGACGTTTTAGACCATTTTGTGATTTTCGAAAAAACTTGTTAACATAAAAACACCAAAGTGCTTAGAATAGCTTCAAATCGTATTTGGAGACGTTTTAGACCATTTTGAGATTTTCGAAAAAACTTGGTTACACAAAAACATCAAAGTGCTTAAAATCACATTATAAACCGTTTTAGACCATTTTGAGCATTTCGATAACACTTTTCACACAAAAACATCAAAGAGCACAAAATAGCTTAATATCGTATTTAAAAACGTTTTAGACCATTTTGAGCATTTAGACAAAACTTTTTCACACAAAACACCAAAGTGCTTAGAATAGCTTCAAATCGCATTTGGAGACGTTTTAGAACATTTTGTGTTTTTCGAAAAAAACTGTTAACATAAAAACACCAAAGTGCTTAGAACAGCTTCAAATCGCATTTGGAGACGTTTTAGAACATTTTGTGTTCTTCGAAAAAACCTGTTAACATAAAAACACCAAAGTGCTTAGAATAGCTTCAAATCGCATTTGGAGACGTTTTAGACCATTTTTTGATTTTTGAAAAAACTTGTTAACATGAAAACACCAAAGTGCTTAGAATAGCTTCAAATCACATTTGGAGACGTTTTAGACCATTTTGTGATTTTCGAAAAAACTTGTTAACATAAAAACACGAAAGTGGTTAGAATAGCTTCAAATCGCATTTGGAAACGTTTTAGACCATTTTGTGATTTTCGAAAAAGATTGTTAACATAAAAACACCAAAGTGCTTATAATCACAATATAAACCGTTTTAGACCATTTTGAGCATTTCGATAACAATTTTCACACAAAAACATCAAAGAGCACAAAATAGCTTAATATCGTATTTAAAAATGTTTTAGACCATTTTGAGCATTTAGATAAAACTTTTTCACACAAAACACCAAAGTGCTTAGAATAGCTTCAAATCGCATTTGGAGACGGTTTAGACCATTTTGTGATTTTGAAAAAACTTGTTAACATAAAAACACCAAAGTGCTTAGAATAGCTTCAAATCGCATTTGGAGACGTTTTAGACCATTTTGTGATTTTCGAAAGAACTTGTTAACATAAAAACACCAAAGTGCTTAGAATAGCTTCAAATCGTATTTGGAGACGTTTTAGACCATTTTGAGATTTTCGAAAAAACTTGGTTACACAAAAACATCAAAGTGCTTAAAATCACATTATAAACCGTTTTAGACCATTTTGAACATTTCGATAACACTTTTCACACAAAAACATCAAAGAGCACAAAATAGCTTAATATCGTATTTAAAAACGTTTTAGACCATTTTGAGCATTTCGACAAAACTTTTTCAAACAAAACACCAAAGTGCTTAGAATAGCTTCAAATCGCATTTGGAGACGTTTTAGACCAATTTGTGCATTTCGATGAAACTTGATTACACAAAAACATCAACGTGCTTAAAATCACATTATAAACCGTTTTAGACCATTTTGAGCATTTCGATAACACTTTTCACACAAAAACATCAAAGAGCACAAAATAGCTTAATATCGTATTTAAAAACGTTTTAGACCATTTTTTGAGCATTTAGACAAAACTTTTTCACACAAAACACCAAAGTGCTTAGAATAGCTTCAAATCGCATTTGGAGACGTTTTAGACCATTTTGTGCATTTCGATGAAACTTGGTTACACAAAAACATCAAAGTGCTTAAAATGACATTATAAATCGTTTTAGACCATTTTGAGCATTTCGACAAAACTTTTTCACACAAAATACCAAAGGGCTTCAAATCGCATTTGGAGACGTTTTAGACCATTTTGTGATTTTTGAAAAAACTTGTTAACATAAAAACACCAAAGTGTTAGAATAGCTTCAAATCACATTTGGAGACGTTTCAGACCATTTTGTGATTTTCGAAAAAACTTGTTAACATAAAAACACGAAAGTGCTTAGAATAGCTTCAAATCGAATTTGGAAACGTTTTAGACCATTTTGTGATTTTCGAAAAAACTTGTTAACATAAAAACACGAAAGTGCTTAGAATAGCTTCAAATCGCATTTGGAAACGTTTTAGACCATTTTGTGATTTTCGAAAAAAATTGTTAACATAAAAACACCAAAGTGT